>NW_019484290.1:0-641 GCF_002814215.2 Seriola lalandi dorsalis | reverse complement strand
ACACACACACACACATATTCTGTATATACAGCAGCATTTTTCTGGAGAGTAATTATTTCAAGCAGCGCTCCTTTGAAATGCCGGTTCTCGTGGTCGCCTTTATCTTGCTGGGGATGATAACAACGCCTCTTGTTGATTAATTGAATTCATATTCTTTTGTGAGGTCGAATGCAACTCTGTGTGTGATTGTGAGAGAGAGAGAGAGAGAGACTCAAGAGTTATTGTACTTTCACAGCATTGTTTAACCTTGCATTAGCATTCTAAGCAGACTAAAGTCACAGAAATATTGAGGATGCGCATCTAAAAAACAGGCTGCGCAACTGCCACTTCTGCTAAAATACTACATATTACAGACACTCAGACTTAAGGAGGATGGTTAAATCAGACCTCCAGGTATAATCCCAGACGATAAAATGTCGTCGCTTAAATAGAGGAAGATTTATTTTTCTCTCCATGAGCAGAATCCTGTTTGTTTCAACTGCAAAAACCAGTTTGCAACTGTTTGTACTGACAACTAATTTTCTTTTATTTGGCAGTAAAAAGCAGTGAAAGAGGTTAGAAAGCACTTCAGGACACTTCACATCAAACAGCGAGCCACTTCATTTTAGGCCCACTGTTTGTGTGTTTGTGTGTGTGTGTGT
>NW_019484289.1:0-641 GCF_002814215.2 Seriola lalandi dorsalis | reverse complement strand
GTGCCAACAGGAATACAACATAATACTGTGTTTAAGCATCATACAAACACCCAAATTCTCTTTTTATCATCTAAATTATATTATAATATATCGATGCATAAGAAATAAAACACCATAAAGTACAATAATGTTTCTATAAACTCGTCACTGAGCACTGAGTCTTTTTTTCCAGGAGATAAAGGAGAGTAAAGAAAGAGCAGCTGTGTCTCACCTGAGCAGAGCAAATCAGCACGATTTGCAGTAAAAGCACCAGCAAAGAGTCCCGACAGATCCCGGAGAGAGCCATGGTCTTCCCAGGGCCGAGGAAGACACTAAAAGTCCCTTTTTCCCAGATTAGAGACGGGGCTCACGGACGGTCCACCTGTCAGTCTCCCCCCTGACTAAAACCCCACCGCCTACTGGAAGGGGAGGATGTTAGAAAGTCCTGATTATTCATGAGAAGCTGAGGCTGTGCAGGCTGACTGGAGGAGGAGGAGGAGGAGGAGGAGGAGGAGGAGGAGGGTTTATCTGGGGTGTGCTTACCTTGACTTTGAAATGAAAAGAAATTCAAAGCTGAAAGTTCAGTGGAAGTTGACCAAGACTATGGTGCTCTTTTACCTGGCTTGGGAAATTACTGTAGACCTTAGTATTTGCATATTTTT
>NW_019484288.1:0-641 GCF_002814215.2 Seriola lalandi dorsalis | reverse complement strand
GAACATTAGCTACAACCGTTACCATGCCCAGCTAACTACCTTACTGCATACAGTAGCAACCATTAATTGTGAAGGCAAACAGCATGTAGTTAACTATGTATAGCAGTGGCTATACATAGAAGCCATAATTATGGTGAACTTAAAACTGAAACTAACTAACAGCAAATCTGTCAGTAGAAAATGCCTTCTCTGCCGACAAATAATGAGAAAATAACAGAAATTGTAACACAACTGTAGTGGACATACCTGGCCTGGCATCAGTCACAAGCCATTTAAGAAGTTCATTGTAAGGACCTGCAGAGTTACGGACCCAAAATTGACACTTTGTTAATCTTCCCACCATCGAACTATCAAATTGATAGGAAACAGAGACAAAGGACCCTCCTCTCACAAACAGTCCATGCTTCTAGCATGTCAGAGAGATGCTCAACCAGACCAAGGGTCAAAGGATCAGCTGCAGAGGATCAACATATGGACACCAGGCAACTGGAGAACATAGGGAAAATCTCCAGTTTGTAACAATAAGACTCTGTCTTTTGATATTTGTTTGTTTCTTATATGAAAAGTAACATCAAATGGATTGATTATCACTAAGCATGAATACACACACACACACACACACACACACACACACACACACA
>NW_019484287.1:0-641 GCF_002814215.2 Seriola lalandi dorsalis | reverse complement strand
AAAATCAATAAACGTTAAAAAGAAGTTGAACTGAACTGAGAATGTTGACAACTGTGCTTGTTTTTCCAGCCATATCCAGTTTCAAAGGCAAAGGCTGTGATTAACAATAAAAGTCATGGGTTTAAGCTCTTAAATGGTCTTTATTTCATGTTTCTATCTAGTTCGGAGGCTGAGAAATTAAGATTTCAGCACATGTCAGGTTTTTCATAAAGCCTTGAGTTTTTAGGAGGCCGTGTTCAAACGGTGTTGAGGTGTTAGAGGACGCCTTAGATCTTCATGGGCTAACTGCAGCTGTTTCGTTCCTCTATGAGGTTGGATTTATACCACACCAACGTCAACATGATCTGAGTAAAATCCTTCCTTTCCTCATAAATAATAACTTAATCTGTGAATAACAACAGACACACAGTCGGGGTCAAAGGTTGCTCACCCATAGCGGTGTCGCACGACATCTCTGCTCAGCCTCTCAGCCAGGTACGCTCCAATCCTGTCCAGCTTCTCTGGAGCCGACACAGCATAGAAGGTCAGCTTCTCCATGTCAGATTTACTGAGTCCATCCTGGAGATTAAGAATAAAAAGAGAGGTCAACATTCATTTGCTTTAACTGTTAAAATATTCTGTCAATATATGCAAAACAGAAA
>NW_019484286.1:0-641 GCF_002814215.2 Seriola lalandi dorsalis | reverse complement strand
TATGTAATTATATGTCATATATGGAAATTCAATACATGTACATATATTACATTTGCGTATTGGTGTTAGCGACCTTAATATGTTTTTGACTCTGACAACAGAGAGACGACAGGAAATGAGAAGGAGACATAGGGAATGAAATGCAAGAAAGTTCCCAGCTCGACTTGAATTGGTGACATTGCAGTTACATGGCTGGCACCTGACCCGATCCTGATCCTAAGCCACAGGGCCACCCACTGATGTGCATAGAAGTGTTGTTCTCATTGATGGTGAGGTTAGAGGGAAAGACACTGTTTACCTGTTTCTTTTTTTAAAGGTTGACACAGTGTCATGTGACTCTGCTCTGTGGTAAAGCAACACATTTACTCTCCTCAGTAAATCCAATTGTCATTACTCTGCTGTTTGAACTCACCTAACATGAAAGCACAAGCAGATTCACTCACCTGTTGACTAAAATACTACTAGAGATGAGCAGCTGAAGCATGAGCAGCTAACATAATACATCCTTTTGAGAACATCTAGAGAAAGGAGGCCTGGTGAGTAGATCGAAAATCCAGTGTTTAACCTTGTTAACATCCATAAGATGTTTTTATATAATAAACAACAACACCATGACTGAGTGTTTCCACCTTGAACTGCAG
>NW_019484285.1:0-641 GCF_002814215.2 Seriola lalandi dorsalis | reverse complement strand
AAAAAAAAAACCAAAACAAAACTTTTTTTTTTTATAACAGTATCACAACGTGATGTATTAGCATGGAACTGGGAGACAGGATGTTGCCCCTGCCAACACAGCTCCTATAAACTCAAACAGGTGGAAGTTTGTTATGTGTATAGTCTAAAAAAATTACTACATTACCCAAAAGCCTCAGGGGCCAGACGCCAGAACTATGTGGCACATTGACTCTGAGCATAACAGCACAACCTTTTTAGCGTAGTGTTTCGTTGTTTGCACTGATGATTAAACCAGGAGAATTTTACAGTTTTGGAAAACCCTGCCTTCATCTGTCATCCCCTGTGGGAACTCTGGAGTCCTGATTTAACCCCGTTAACTTCACTACTGGTGCTCACCAATAGAGGCAGAATCAAGTCATAGATAAGTTAATGCAGCTTTAAGATGACATCGTCTCTCATATTCATGGGTGTTTACATTCATTTGTGCCGATCACATCATGTAAATCACTATTTACAGAAAGAGTTGGAGGTTTCTATGAGAAGAGGAGGAGACAGACTAAGAGGAAAAGGAAATGGAAGAAGAAGAACGAGGCGGGGGAGCCAGTGAGAACGCCCCCACTGGTGGTCATGGTAGGGGTGGTGGGGTTGTTAGTGCTGTTA
>NW_019484284.1:0-729 GCF_002814215.2 Seriola lalandi dorsalis | reverse complement strand
TAGTGTCAGTGGTACCGGAGGAGTCGGGGTCTTTAGTGTCAGTGGTACCGGAGGAGTCGGGGTCTTTAGTGTCTTTAGTGTCAGTGGTACCGGAGGAGTCGGGGACTTTAGTGTCAGTGGTACCTGAGGAGTCGGGGTCTTTAGTGTCAGTGGTACCGGAGAGTCGGGGTGGATGTCTTCGGCTCTTCACAGTTTTTAAACTGATGGTGAAGATGTTCCAGTGGAAATTACAGTTACAATAAGTTTATGTGAAGTTTCCTCTGAACAACATCAGTGTTTCAGTGTTTCTCTGACATGATTTATTAATACTGCAATGGGTGGATGTGTGTGTGTGTGTTTGTGTGAGGGGTGTATGTGTGTGTGTCTCTATCAGCTTCAGTCAGATTCAGAGGAAACGGTCGCTGTTGTTTCATCACAGACGCCAACAACCAAACTAACTTTCATCATCCTGTCAGACTGAAGCCACACCCACCTTATCTGACAGGGAGGAGGGTGTGTGTGTGTGTGTTTCTGTTTCCAGCTAAACTGTTGTGATAGTTCTGTCATCATAAAGACAGAACTACAACAAACACTGATCCACCATGTTTTTAAATACTGTTAGAATCATAAATATACACTACCACTACAGTTTTACCTGTATTTTTATCTGTTTTAATCTGTGTTTTACCTGTGTTTTACCTGTGTTTAAACCTGTGGTTTAACCTTTGTTTTACCTGTGTTTAAACCTGT
>NW_019484283.1:0-641 GCF_002814215.2 Seriola lalandi dorsalis | reverse complement strand
TGTGTGTGTGTGTGTGTGTGTATGTGTGTGTGTGTGCGCCTGTGTGTCAGCACGTCCACCACTCTCTTCAGTCTGTCAGTTCACGAAGCTGCCGAGCTCAGAGTGAACATGACCAACCTGCTGACGCGTTTGTCCCTGATCAGCTGGTAACCGTGATAACCTGCAGCCTCTCATCAACTGGGGCCAGTTGTACAAATGTTTTCTGCTTAAGTCTGACACTTAAGGTTTAATTTCTCCTTAGCTGAGTGAGTTACTTAAGGCTGTTGCACAGAATCTCTTAAAAAGGTTTCCTGAGTTAAAGATAAAAGTTGAGGCATCAGTGGAAGAGATTTTACAGCCGTAAAATTCTACCGTTTCCACGGAGACCATAGATTTGCTGCCATTAAACTTGTTTTACTTGTTCTAAGAAACTGTAAGGCTTTGGTCGTTGTAGATGTTTAGATCCTGATTGGTCCAGATTCGTCCTGCAGCAGGATCATGAGTCCAAACACTCAGCCATAGAGAACTATACCCAGAGACCAGAAGAACCAGGAGTCCTGATACAGATGGTCTGGTCCCCCACAGAGACCTGATCTCAGCATCATGGAATCAGTCTGGAATCACATGAAGAGACTGAAGAACTGAGGCAGGTTCTTCAAGAA
>NW_019484282.1:0-641 GCF_002814215.2 Seriola lalandi dorsalis | reverse complement strand
TGTGTGTGTGTGTGTGTGTGTGTGTGTGTGTGTGTGTGTGTGAGAACTGGCCAGGAGCAGGAGTCAGAGGATGTTAGAAAAGCAGACAGATCAGGTTAACGCCGTGGTTCACTGTGTTTTCAAACCTGTTGTCTGTTTGCTCTGGTCTGAATCCTGTTTGGTTTGGTTTGAAGTAAGTGCAATCAAAGAAGAGAGCTGAATAACTGGCCTTTGTCCTGTGTGTGTCTAACAGTGTCGGTGGGGTTTGAATACGAGTCCTGCCTGGACCTCATCCTGTGGGAGAAGAGAACAGCCATTTTACAAGGCTATGAGTTGGATGCTTCCAACATGGGAGGGTGGACCCTGGATAAACATCACATCCTGGACGTACAAAACGGTAAGTGACAAAACCTGCACTGTCCAACTGCAGCTACATGTTCATATACTCTCATATAGCGTCTACAGTGCAAGATGATGAAACTGATGCTGTTATGTTGTTGTTTTTAGTTTACTAAGCCTAATACTTGTATGTATATCTGACAATCGAGGTTTAGACGTTAACTTTGCACTGAAAGTAATATACATATTCTCTCTCTCTCTCTCTCTCTCTCTCTCTCTCTCTCTCTCTCTTTCTCTCCCCACATCATTAACTGGTTAATTAC
>NW_019484281.1:0-641 GCF_002814215.2 Seriola lalandi dorsalis | reverse complement strand
GGTGTGTGTGCAGCTGGTGGTTAAATGATCCGGCGTGACGGGACTCGGCCGCTGTGTCGTGTTGCAGGTGAATTTTCCACAGTGTTTACAGCTCAGAGAAGCAGTGACAGTTAAACTCTTGTTACCTGCCAGGGGCTCTCTCCCTTCTTTCCCACCTCCCCTCCCACCATCCACGGCAGCAGACCAACCATCGGTTTTGTGTACGACGACCGGCCGATCAACAGCTGACCACAGGACGAGGTACCTGTAGGGAAAAAGGAGAAAGAGATATACAGGGGTCCTCTCCAGTGTTGATATTTCCAGAGCCCAGTGATTCTACGAGATATTTATGACCCTCTTTGTGTCTTTAGTGGGCAGCTCACAGCAGAGGGATGACGAGCAACAAATGTCCCGTCTGGACTCAAACAACACCACAGGGTTTAATAAACACTGAGAGTATCAGTGTGTCTCTGTGTCCAACGTCAGAGTGAAACATCATTAAATCCCTGCAGTTCATGTGGAGCAGATTGTCTATGGTCTGTTTCTAGACTGTTTCTATTTCACTGCAGCTTTAAACTAGAGCTGAGCAGATGAAACAACGTCGTGCAGCATCACAACCTCCGCCGAGGATGTGACAGTCCAAATATTTCAACACGTGGAAA
>NW_019484280.1:0-641 GCF_002814215.2 Seriola lalandi dorsalis | reverse complement strand
ACATCAACTACTTCTCTTTTCTTTCATTACATTACAACATTAACTGTTTTCTTTTCTGCAGCACATGAACAGTTTGTTCATCATCAGACAAAAGAGAAAAATACTAAGTAAGAAACTTAATGAAATGCACTTATTTGCAATATATCCTTAGTCTGACCTTAATAATTAGAAATTATTTCTAGCGTTTTTTTAATATTGTTTACATTCCACCTTGTTGAGTATCATTTATGGATGTCACTATAAGTGAATTTACCGGCATTTCTTCTCATATCATAGTAAGAACTTAAAGTAGATACAGTTGATAGAGTCAGTGTAGTGTGACAGCTGCTTCTGTCAGTTACAAACATGTAGCTGTAGTGAACACAGCAGGTGGATGTGTATATCAGGACTTTATAATGACCAACTGTACCTGTGAATGGCGCCCCCCTCCTCTATATGAGCTATGATGATGCCATGAGGTGAGCGCTTGGAGCCCCGCCCCCCTGTTATCTGGATGCCCAGGCCCTCCTCACCCTTCACCATGTGCATCTTCCAGATGTGGCTGCCCTCTCTGAACTGCAAGAGAGCATGCACACACACACGCGCACACACACACACACACACACACACACACACACACACACACACACACACACACACAC
>NW_019484279.1:0-642 GCF_002814215.2 Seriola lalandi dorsalis | reverse complement strand
TGTTCTTTAGGTTCTGTTTGGCTATTATTAGGTAAATAACCCCTACAAAGCGTCTCTCTGTCTTTGTGTGCACACTCGTCATCACATTTCATGATCTGGGTGGTCTTTTATACATCCCTGCAGCTGCAAACTCAGTACAGCACTGTTAAAGAACCTGTATTCAGCAAATAATGTAGTAAAATCACGTAGGTGTTTTTTTTGTGTGTGTGTGTGTGTGTGTGTGTGTTGCTGTGTGTGTGTGTGTACACACTAGTATTATACACCTGTAAGTCTTTGCAATCGCTAAATTAAAAGCAATTATGATCTTTTCATACTTTTCATGTGCCATGCTCAGCGTATTTGTATAAATCATGACATGACATATTTAACACAAACATATTTTATAAAACACAATTTTTGAATCATTTTGTATAAAACAAATCATTTTATGTTGGACAGCAGTTTTATTTGCTCTTCATAAAAGCAGCACGAGGTAATCAAGGTCAAGGTTAGGCAAGCGGAACATGCAGTTAAATTTGTTAAGGTATCAACAACAGCACAAGTCATTCACTGTAACTCAATCTAGTGATTACTCCGTGAAGAGCACAGAAGGACCTCTGACGTGTGTGTGTGTGTGTGTGTGTGTGTGTGTGTGTGTGTGTG
>NW_019484278.1:0-642 GCF_002814215.2 Seriola lalandi dorsalis | reverse complement strand
AAAAAAAAAAAAAAAAGGATGTCACTTATTTCCAGCTGTTTTTTCAAATGCCGAATTCAGAGAGAGTGAGAATCTCATTAGGCTGAGACAGGTTGAGTCAAACCTCCATGCAACTATCCATCAAACAGTGTGTTGCTTTTATGATGTTTTACACTTTTCATGTCGATTGTATGTTTCTAGTTTTGGTCTATTTCATGGGTTTAGATATTACATCTGTAATTTAACACCGATTTTAAGCCCCGGCGTGTTCAACTTTCCATTATGGTTCTGTTCAGCGAGTGAATACTTGCTCCACCACTTCTGATTTGCTGCTTGTCTTGTATGTCAGTATCTGCTCTGTGCGGCCACTTGCTGCTTTCACTCCAGTCCAGACTTCCCCACCACCCCTACAAGGGTGCAAATCTGTCAGTGCTGGTTTAAGACCAGTCTTGAATCGAGGACGGTGGCATCCCTTGCCACCACCATCTTCACATGCATCACCGGACCTCTGGACAGGCTGCACTGTTGCTCCTGGCACAGCCGGATCCAGCCTGAACACACTCCAGGAATCACCCCTCTCACGTTACACGATCATGGTTACAGACAATGCATTCTTAGTAGTAGTCCCTAAATATGAACTCACCCAACTTACTTGCACCTCAG
>NW_019484277.1:0-642 GCF_002814215.2 Seriola lalandi dorsalis | reverse complement strand
AGGTTTTTAAATCAGGTCTCAGACGCCTGCTTGGTTAGTTATGTTACAGTACAATTTTTTATCCATTGATTAGAGACACTGACAGCGGAGTAATCTGTTTTGAGAGAAACAACACGGCGCATTTCTGCCCAACAAACCTACTGCAATCATAAAATCCTCCAACACTGTTTAGAAGCTTCTGTATTTCTCAATGTGGCTCACTGGATATTGTTAAACTGTTAAAACTCAACAAACAACCAAAAAAGTTTCTGCAGGTCAAATGAGAAAATCTTACCTGGTTTCTTTGTCTGTTCATTTCAGCTCAGACTGAACGGGTTGTGTTCAAGTTAAAGTTAAAACTAATTTAGTTACAGATATTTGTCGCTTGGCGAATGTGGACGGTGGGTTTGGTTCGATCACGGAGACACTGCTCAGCTCAGGTTTCTGGGTGTGAAGGAAGAAGTTCTGCATCATGATGTCAGAGTTCTACGGTTATGATGTCACAACTGAAGGTTCTGCTCAAGTGTTATAGATCATCAGGGTTCTAACAGAGTTCCTCCAGGGCATTTCACAGCTCCAGTGAAGAAATGATCAAAGCATTGTGGGAAAATATTGACATGATATTTTTTTTTTGTTTCAATGTGTTCAAGCACAGAAAAGCAC
>NW_019484276.1:0-642 GCF_002814215.2 Seriola lalandi dorsalis | reverse complement strand
TGCTAACGCTCGCCAATATCAGGCTTTTGTCTTCAACCTGCATTGACTCAAATGACTCTGCAGTAGTCTCAGGTGTTTATCAGCCCCAGCTCTAAACAGCATTGATGTAAACATAACACCTGGGTGAACATGCTAACTTTCACCCCTTCTCTGTGCTGTGACATCTTTCAGAGAACAAACACTGTAAACACACCTGTCACCTGTCCAGCACGGTGCTGTTAAACCATAAACACTACAGCTACACCTTCCTCTGAGAGCAGCCCAGAGATAAGTTTTAAAAACACATAATCACCGACACAGAGGCTCAGACACTGACAGGAGCACCAACCCAGGCACGAGACACAACATTTTACCAGTCTGCATGGCAGCTAACAGCTCACTGTCTGGATCTGAGAAGATATTCCTCCCTTGTGTGTGTGTGTGTGCGCGCATGTGTGTGTGTGTGTGTTTGTGTTATCCATAATGTGTGATGACTGCAGTTGTGAGTCTGTGTCCTGTCAGTCTGAACAGACTCATCTGGCATTGTGAAAGGAGTTAATCACCTTTTTACCTGTGTTTTAAAAATGCTCTAATTTTGGTATAAAAAGGTTTTTTTGAGCATCACTGATCATTCCTGTCTCTGCGCTCATCCAAAGTGTACAG
>NW_019484275.1:0-642 GCF_002814215.2 Seriola lalandi dorsalis | reverse complement strand
GATAAACACTCCTTTTAACCAGAAAAACAAACAGGATTGAAATGTGGAAATAAGAAAACATGAAAGAAAGTACAAATAGAGAAAGTTGAGCCATTAAAATAATAATTACATAGAAATAAGGAACTGAGAATAAATCATATTCAGACAGAAGTTTATAGTTTCCTGACATTTCTTTACATTTGTTAAATAGAGAAATCAAGTTTAAGTCCTTTACACAATGGGAGTGGATTTAATGAAACAACATTTCTGTATAGACTATGGTATTTAGTTCTGATGATGATGAGATTATTAACATTAAATTCATTTTGCTTGTTCTTCATGACTCCTAACTGATTTAAAGGGAATAAAGCTTTTATTTATTATAAGCTTATATTTATTTATGGATCTGGGCTTCAGTTGCTCAGACAAGGATTTCCATCAGTTCTGGATCGTGTCACAAACATAAAACAGTTCCTCTGTTGTTTCTACATTTATGTGTCTCTGCTGTGGTCAAACTTCAATGGTGCGTCACTTTAAATGTTGCTGCAGCAATGAATTGTGGGACGGCATTATCTCCTTTCCTTTGGTAAAGGAAATAAGATATGAAGCAGTGAAGCTCATTTCCTCAGCTCTGATCATGAGGCTGCTCAGATACTTGAGCTC
>NW_019484274.1:0-642 GCF_002814215.2 Seriola lalandi dorsalis | reverse complement strand
GACGTTGTATTTCCTGCGTCGAGTGCAGCTCACACACACACACACACACACACACACACACACACACACGTACTGTGTGTGTGTGTGTGTGTGTGTGTGTGTGTGAGCTGCAATCGAACAACCGGAGCAGCCTTGTACCATGTACGGAGACGTTACCTTTGATTTAGCCGAGTCACTGTTGGTTGAGTCTGGGGAAAAAGAAAATAAAAAAACAGAAGTGGGTCAGATACACTGAACTTAACAGGAGGCCAGAACAGTCATGGTGGAGGACACAGAGGCAGTTGGTGTTATCATCACTTTTTAAAGGACAAATTCCCAATAAATCACAGGAAAGCTGCTGCTGCACTGCTCTCTATCGTCCGTAAACACACTTTAATCCTCGATGCCACAGCGGGTGTTTTCCATCAGCTGGAAAGGTCACCCGCTGTGACATCACTGATAAGCAGCCGTCTTCCTGACTGAAAAAAATAATAATTACAAGACAAATTCCTCTACTATTTGTCCAGGGACTGGTCTTCCTCTGTGCCCTCTGCCCCTGACGCACCCCGGCACAAAGACACTGATTTACACAGTGGAGAATGTGGAGGAGAAACAATGACGGGGGGAAGCAGGGTTTGGTGTTGGGAGCATTAAAAAAATCAC
>NW_019484273.1:0-642 GCF_002814215.2 Seriola lalandi dorsalis | reverse complement strand
GTGCTGCTCTTGAGATCACAGACCCAGAAATGACCAATTGCCCGGGACCTATTATAAAAGAATTCAATCAGCACTAATATGTTCATTCATGACAGTTTGGTCGCCACTGTAAAAACCCATAAAGTGATTAAAGTGAAACAGACTTAAATTATTAACTACAGAGGATTATTTTCAGCTAAAATGAGAAGTGATCATTTTCAGAACAAACTCATGACTTCAAATCTTATGACCTAAAATTAAGTTTAACCCTTATGTGTCTGATGATATAAGAATAAGATATGATGATGATGATGATGATGATGATGATGATGATGAGATCATATGACCAAGCTCATGCACACTTTGGAATGATGGGTCAATGTTTTTATACCTAAAATATCAAAGGTGCATTAATGACTCTGTGTCTGACTTCTGTCTCTCTGACAGCGTCTTCATTATCGTAACCAGAGGTCTGGGACTTGAGTCACATGACTTGACTCAAGTCGGACTTAAATCAAAAAATTTGAGGACTTGAGAGTTCACTAACAAAAAGACTGGACTTGACTTTGACTTGGTGTTCATGACTTCAGACTTGACTTAGACTTGAGACGGATGACTTGTAAGGACTTCAATTCAAATTCAATTCAAGAAACTTTATTTGTC
>NW_019484272.1:0-676 GCF_002814215.2 Seriola lalandi dorsalis | reverse complement strand
ACAGACAGACAGGAGGACACAGACAGACAGACAAACAGACAGACAGGAGGACACAGACAGACAGGAGGACACAGACAGACAGGAGGACACAGACAGACAGACAGGAGGACACAGACAGACAGGAGGACACAGTGTGTGTGATGATTCGGGGGGGGTTGTTGTTGTTTGTCAGCTGCTGTGCTGTTGTATCTCAGGTGCGTGTCAGTCAGAGCCTCCTCCCTCCTCCTCTGGGTTTCACTGATAATTGAATCACTAATAAAACACCTGTCGAGTTGTGATGAGGTGAGGTGAGGACAGAGACGAGGAGCTGCTGATCCACCTCAGACCACATCGTCCGGCCGCGCGGACACGTCAGCTGTGAGCTGAGGGATTCTGGGAGTTTGAGGACCGAAGCGTGACCTGTGTGGACCCGATGTCTCTGACCTGTTGTTGTGTTTTCTCAGCCAGCTGCTCAGGATGTGGACCGGGATACCGCAGCCCGCTGGACGCCATGAAGGGTGAGACAACTGTCTTTGTTCATGTTATCAGTCATTGTCCAGAGCTCCTTCCTGAGACCCCGTGTTCCTCTGAGGCCACACCCACGACCACCATCAGCCTCATCTGACCTCTGATTGATAAAATCAGCAGTGACGGTCTGTGCTATTCCTACAGCTACAGCGAGAGTTCATATGAGTTC
>NW_019484271.1:0-642 GCF_002814215.2 Seriola lalandi dorsalis | reverse complement strand
GTAAGTTTGATCACTAACTTGCCCACATGGTTAAAGTTCTGACAGAGAGAGGAAGTTACTTTACTGACCCACAAATATCAAATGTCCATATAATCTCAATAGAAACAAAGGCGTTCTGTATTACTGACCCAGTAACTCATCCGCCACATGCAGAGCAAAAATTAGTAAATTATTCACTATTTCTATATTAATTATTGACACTTGAACCATCCGACTGCTAGGAGACAAAGTTTTGATAGCCATCATCTAAATGCCATGTGCAGCCAATGTGCTTCCAGTAATTCCCATCTCATTTGCCTCCAAAGCAAACTGGGACAGGCGGATCTGAAAATATCAACCCCAGTTTTTCACTTATACGCTTTCATGTCGGCTTCCCAAAGAGAAAAAGTGCAAGCATCAAAGTCGCCACAAAGTAGGAAACCACAGGGCAAAAATAGTCACTTTCCTGTTGCGTCACGCCAGTTCTTTTGTTTTTTGGTGCAACACAGCTGGTTGTCACAAAATCAATGTGGAATCTGGCTGGACCTAAATAGAGCTCTAACGAATTTTAGTCCCTTCAAAAAAACCACCACGGTGTCGGCGCCGTTTTCTTGGTTAAAAATCGGACAATTCTGCAGGACACACAGTATAAGACATACAGTC
>NW_019484270.1:0-642 GCF_002814215.2 Seriola lalandi dorsalis | reverse complement strand
CAGACAGAGGATGAGGTGGACTGGCAGAGAGAGAGGGGAGATTAAATAGGTCTATTTGCAGGCGGTCAGAGAGTGAGAAAGGATAAGAGGAAGAAAGAGGGAGAAAAGAGGTAGAGGGTTAGACACAGAAAGTGATCTAAGGGCTCTAATTGCAGGATAGAGAGGGGTGGGGCTTTGAAAGACAAGCACAGGATACACTGTAAAAAAACATGGAGTTGTGACCAGGCTGCCTCAACTACGACTGATCATTAGTTCTTTTAATTTAAAACTCCTGAGTCAAACTATCTGAAGCACAGATTACTTCCCCTACCAGTGCTATGCTGATGACACCTATCTATTTTTATTTTATTCTATTATTTCCCCCATCTGAAAGCCTCCATTTGCTTCTAACAAAGTGCTTCTCCACTCACTTCACTCGTGTGCAGCGTGAAGCAACAAACCACAGCAACCTCTGTGAGATTTTGACACATTACTAACCTGAAATACAGGGAAGCAGGGTGGGACAGGGAGACGTGGCTTGCTGCTTAATTCTCCACAGGTATGAGGAGAAGACGGTGGAACATATGCCTCTAACTATGATTCCTTGGGTAAACCATGTTCTCACACTCCCACCTGGCAAATTTATTATTTTGGTTTATAAAA
>NW_019484269.1:0-642 GCF_002814215.2 Seriola lalandi dorsalis | reverse complement strand
TGGTGTTTCACACTGTGTTTGTTCGGCATTTATAAAACCTGTTTTGTTTGTTAAGTTTTGGCAGGAAATTAGCTCCAAATGAATCTGACATTTTGAGTTTCCCATCCACTAATGACCAAAACAGAAACATCAATCTGAATACTGAGCAGATGATTCACATTAGATATTAGATCATATTAGATTCATACAGATAAAAGGAAGAAACTTAATAAATGAGTGGAAAAAGTGTGTGTGTGTGTGTGTGAGAGAGAGAGAGAGAGAGAATGATAAAGTTCCAGTAATTACCTGTCCATGTTTACAACCTGATAATTGGCCACAGATTTATTTTACCTGCTGATATAAAGCAGAGAGGAGAGGAGCAACATGTGGCTTTGAATCTGTGAAAGTTTTTTACATAAAACCACAAAACAATAAAGAGCATGGATTGTTAGGAGCAAGTGTTTTCACAGCGCTCACAGTGCGGCTGTATGTGATCACGCTCGATGTGTCTGTGCTGTAGGAGTGGAGACTGCAGTTACACCACAACAGATTGTTAAAGCCGTGAGTCGAGCAGCTGAACTGATCTGCTCGACTCATCTGGGCAAAATTACAGACGAGGGTTTGTCCAGTGAAGCAGTGAAGTCTCAGCAGCTCCACACACAC
>NW_019484268.1:0-2268 GCF_002814215.2 Seriola lalandi dorsalis | reverse complement strand
TGTTGTTTTAATGTTTTTTTATGCCTTAGTATACTATATTGTTTTATTGACTTTTTATGCCTTACTATACTATATCATTTTAATGACTTTTTATGCCTCACTATACTATGTCATTGTAATGTCGTTTTATACCTTTCTATACTATATCGTTTTAATGACTTTTTATGCCTTACTATACTATATCGTTTTAATGTCTTTTTATGCCTTACTATACTATGACGTTTTTATGCCTTACTATACTGTATCGTTTTTTTGACTTTTTATGCCTTACTATACCATGTAGTTTTATTGACTTTTGTGCCTTACTATACCATGTCGTTTTTTTGACTTTTTATACCTTACTATACTATGTCTTTTTACTACTTTTTATGCCTTACTATACTATATAGTTTTATTGATGTTTATGCCTTACTATACTGTCATTTTAATGACGTTTTATGCCTTTCTAAACTATGACGTTTTTTTGACTGTTTATGCCTTACTATACTATGTCATTTTAATGACGTTTTAAGTCTCACTATACTATGACCTTTTTTTGACTTTTATGCCTTACTATACTATATTGTTTTTTTGACTTTTTATGCCTTACTATACTATGACGTTTTTATGCTTTACTATACTATTTCCTTTAAATGGCTTTTTATGTCTTACTATACTGTGTCATTTTAATGACTTTTATGCTTTACTTTACTATGTCGTTTTAATGACTTTTTATGCCTTACTATACGATATCGTTTTTTTGACTTTTGTGCCTTACTATACCATGTCGTTTTTTGACTTTTTATACCTTACTATACTATGTCTGTTTATGACATTTTATGCCTTTCTATACTATGACGTTTTTATAACTTTTTATGCCTTACTATACTGTTTCATTTTAATGACGTTTTATGTCTTACTATCTTACGACGTTTTTTTGACTTTTTATGCCTTACTATACTATGTCGTTTTATTGACTTTTTACGCCTTACTATACTATGATGTTTTTATGCTTTACTATACTATGTCCTTTTAATGACTTTTTATGCGTTATTATACTATGTCGTTTTATTGACGTTTATGCCTTACTATACTATGTCGTTTTATTGACTTTTATGCCATTCTATACCATGATGTTTTTATGCTTTATTATACTTTGTCCTCTTAATGGCTTTTTGTGTCTTACTATACTGTGTCATTTTAATGACTTTTTATACCTTACTATACTATGACGTGTAACGGAATTTTTATGCCTTGTTTTACAATGTTGTTTTTATGACGTTTTATGCCTTTCTATACTATGACATTTTTATGGCTTTTTATGCCTTACTATACTGTGTCATTTTAATGACGTTTTATGTCTTACTATACTGTGACCTTTTTTTGACTTTTATGCCTTACTATACTAAATCGTTTTATTGAATTTTATTCCTTACTATACTGTCATTTTAATGACGTTTTATGCCTTTCTAAAATATGACTTTTTTTGACTTTTTGTCCCTTACTATACTATGTCATTTTAATGACGTTTTATGTCTCACTATACTATGACCTTTTTTGACTTTTATACCTTACTATACAATGTCATTTTAATGACGTTTTATGTCTCACTATACTATGACTTTTTTTGACTTTTATGACTTACTATACTATGTCCTTTTAATGGCTTTTTATGCCTTACTATACTGTGTCATTTTAATGACTTTTTATGCCTTACTATACTATATCGTTTTTTTGTCTTCTATGCCTTACTATACTATGTAATTTTAATGACGTTTTATGTCTTACTATACTATGAAGTTTTTTTTATTTTTTATGCCTTAATGTACTATGATGTTTTTTTGACTTTTTATGCCTTACTATACTTTATCGTTTATTTTACTTTTTATGCCTTACTATACTATATCATTTTATTGACTTTTATGCCTTACTATACTATGTCATTTTAATGACGTTTTATGCCTTTCTAAACTATGACTTTATTTGACCTTTTATGTCTTACTATACTATGTCATTTTAATGACGTTTTATGTCTTACTATCTTATGACGTTTTTATGACTTTTTATGCCTTACTATACTATATCGTTTTTTTGACTTTTTATGCCTTACTATACTATGACGTTTTTATGCTTTACTATACTATGTCGTTTTATTGACTTTAATGCCTTACTATACTATGACATTTTTTGACTTTTTATGTCTTACTATACTATGATGTCATTTTAATGACTTTTTATGCTTTACTATACTATGTCGTTTTAATGACTTTTTATGCCTTACTATACTAT
>NW_019484267.1:0-642 GCF_002814215.2 Seriola lalandi dorsalis | reverse complement strand
GGGGGAGAAGGAGAAGCTTTTATTGATTTTTATTTAGCAACAACGGTTTCTTCACAATGTTTGGGCTTTTTTTGTTTCCATATCATATCATACCTCCTTTGCCCGAAAACTCTCTTACAGCGACAGTGGAGGCTGGCTCACACAAAAAAAACTGTAATGCCAACTGATAGAGATGAGGCTCAACATGTTTTGTTTTGCTCCAGTATTCAAGTAGATAAAAAATAAAGACAAAAACGTTAAAAGAGCTGACAGTGAATTTAGTTCACATTGTACCGTCTGGAAACGTTGGAAACGAAACATCGTTTGTCATTGATTCTCTGGAACGTGATACAAGCCTTGATACTAAGCTTCAGTGGAAACTGTCGTACTTACTCAACACGCATCGGAGCCTTGGTGTCATATGTACCATGACACCAACCAATTAGAGACCAGATAAAACATATTACATCCTACGTGTTTCTCTAAGCTTTTCCTCCTGGTAAGTAAAGCTAAATTTAGTCATTTCAACCCCTGATGGAGCATTCACCTCACCATTAGCAACAATACTGAATGTGTGTCTCTGCTCATTCATATACCACATCATCAGTGTGAGAGCTAATTCCTGCGGTGAGAACTAGTCTTGTATTAAACCAGTGAAATGAC
>NW_019484266.1:0-642 GCF_002814215.2 Seriola lalandi dorsalis | reverse complement strand
CTCTCTCTCTCTCTCTCCTAGGCAGAGGCTTGAAATAGTGCTAGCAGGCAGGAGAGAGCAAGTGGGAGGGAAAAGGAGAGGGTGAGGGGGACAAAAAAGGGGAGAGAGATGTTGAGAGGGGGGGAGGGGAAGAAGCTTAGACGGGTTGACAGAGAGCACAGGGCTGCTCTGTGTGTATGTGTCTATGTGTGTGTGTGTGTGTGTGTGTGTGTGTGTGTGTGTGTGTGTGTGCGTGCGTGCGTGCGTGTGTGTATGAGTAGGTGTGTGTGTATTTGTGTGTATTTGTCTTCGCATTTGTAAACACACATTCATCTACCTAGGCTTTACATGCAGTGGTTCACATGCTGGAGGTAATCCACATATGATGTTAGCCTACATACCAGAGAAGAATTACATGACTTTTTGGGGACAAGGAAAGAAATAATTAAAACAGCAGTATTTTCTGTATTTTCAGTATGTAGAGTGTCAAACTGCATTTATAAGAAAGTACTAACATTAAGCAATGCTTTGGAGACAATATAATATGATCAGTGCAGCAAGGAATGAATGAATGTTGAATGTTTTCACTGTTAATTAATCCAACTATCATTTTGTCAGTTAATCATTACAAATCAAAAAACCAAAACCAAAAGGGATTTTTTT
>NW_019484265.1:0-642 GCF_002814215.2 Seriola lalandi dorsalis | reverse complement strand
ACTGTATAATACTCTGTAGTACTGAGTGATACTCTGTAGTACTGTATAATACTCTGTAGTACTGAGTGATACTGACCGTGCAGCTTTTCTCCAAACAGGTTGAGGAACATGGTGAAGTTGATGGGACCAGTCGCTTCCTTCAACATGTCTTCCAGCTCGTTGTCCTTCACGTTGAGTTTACCTGAGGAGGCAGAACACCTGTCTGATACACCTGTCTGATACACCTGTCTGATACACCTGCTGCTTCATGTGTTCATCTGGATCAGAGCTACAAACCCAAAGAGGCGTACGTGTCCTTCAGGTCTTCCTTATCGATGAAGCCGTCCCGGTTCTGGTCGATCAGTGTGAAGGCCTACGTCAGAGAGAGGAGGGGGGTGAGTACAGAATAAACACCTGTCAGGTGACGGCGTACAGGTGAGTTTACCTCTTTGAACTCTTGGATCTGGGTTTGTTCAAACATGGAGAAAACATTGGAAGAGGCTCTCTGAGCTCTTTTAGCTCCGCCCTCCTTCTTCTTTGTCTTCCTGCTCGCCTGAAAAACACATGACGTCATATATACGTCACTTTATCATATATATCTATAGATATATATATGTGTGTGTGTGTGTGTGTGTGTGTGTGTGTGTGTGTGTGTGTGTGTGT
>NW_019484264.1:0-642 GCF_002814215.2 Seriola lalandi dorsalis | reverse complement strand
AAAGCGCAGTAAAAAAAAAAAAAAAAAAAGTTAGTAGGTGGATTTTGAGTTAAGATTTCCTCAAAACATCTGCGCTGATCTAAACTACTACATGGTTCCATTAAGATGCCTTTTAATAACAGCAGCTCAGAGGTCAGACAATGTTGTAATCCTATTTCCCTTTCTTTCTTTAAAGCAACTATTATCAATTTTTTTTTACAACGTATTAAATGACCATATGAAAACAATGTGTCAGCGTAAAAGCAGTCACTCGTCTTGATGAACCCACAGAGAATTATTACCTGAATCTGCAGCTCCTCACACTCACCTCTCTCACGGCCATTTTCAGCCGTAGCAGGAAGCTGCTGTCAGCGAAACAGCTCTAAAAGCCCTCAGTACACTGCCTGCTCAGCACCAGACATCAGACACACAGCGGGCGAAGAGCTGGTGAACAAAGTAGGTGCAGGTACAGAGCCAGATAATTCCCCCAGGAGAAGGAAGAGGCCAAAAACAGAGCAAAAATAGAGTAAATACTGGACTTACATTTATCATGTGGAAAACAACTTGGCTAGGTTCAGGCAAACATCGTGTTGTGGGTTAAAATAAGTACAGTGTTAACGTCCAGTGCATCCACCCTGACCTCCTCCCTGCCCAGACTACACC
>NW_019484263.1:0-642 GCF_002814215.2 Seriola lalandi dorsalis | reverse complement strand
GGAGCAGGTGGGTCCACTGGAGTTAAAAAAGATCAATTTAAATCCCAAAGTGCAATAAAAATTCAGTAGCTATGAGTGAACTGCCGCTGTGCTACTGTCATAAACAAAAGCTTTGAATCCTCCTGCATGTGTTGAGAAAATCTTGCTACGTCATAGGCTAAATAATCCTCCTAAAACCTTTAATATACAAATCATGACTTGGAAATGGAGCCGTGGAGCTTCATAAACACATTACACACAACAGTTAACTGAATATATACAACGTTAAAGATTTTTTTAAAATCAGGTTTTTGCTCAAAGTTTTCTTCATTTGGATTCTTGATGTCAATATTTGTAAAGTAGAGGCTACAGCAGCTGTTTGCTCAGTATGAGTTCATTTGGACATGTATGAGGACAAGTAAACTCTTCCTTACCAAGTACAGAGAATTGCAAAGGCAGTTTACTGAGAGGACCAGGGTTGTTTGTGGCTGTGGCTGCGGATGATTGTGCTGTGGTTGAGGCTGTGGTTGTGGTTGTGGTTGTGGTTGTGGCTGTGGTTGAGGCTGTGGTTGAGGCTGTGGTTGAGGCTGTGGTTGAGGCTGTGGTTGTGGTTGTGGTTGTGGCTGCGGATGATTGTGCTGTGGTTGAGGCTGTGGTTGAGGC
>NW_019484262.1:0-642 GCF_002814215.2 Seriola lalandi dorsalis | reverse complement strand
TATAGTAATGTGTGGCTGAAAACGATTTCCAGTAAATGCATTATTTACTTCTGTTTCCTTTGCTAAAAACCAAAAACCTACAGCCATGCTAGTGTCCTTGTTACACTGGCACAAACCAACAGACCCATATTGACATGGTTAGAACTAAACTGCCTCCATGGCTAAAACTGAAACGATATATTTTGAACAGTTTTGACAAAATATTTCTTACGTACGATGCAGCGACAAAGCCTGAGTGTCACAGACAAAGAAGGAAAGACAGGAAGTTTTAAGAGGTTGACTTGTTGTTGGTTTCGGTCTTTTTATGGGGTTTGTTGGCAATAAAACTTATAACATCAGCCTTGTCCTGTTTTTAGATATTTCATAAGTGTATATGTTCGATGTAATGTAAAGCACCACTTTTTATGTTTTAATTCTTTACTTTTTTTTATGAACATGCCTTGTTGTTTTTGACCAAAACATCAAACAATAAAACTTCAATGAACAGGAAGAATGCCCGAGATCAAATTGCCATTATAAGGTGAAAACAAGCCACATCTCACTTTACTGACAGGTGAGGCGAGCAGTTTATGTTGGAGATTGCTCAACTTATACACACACTCTACACACACAAACACCAATCTCAGGATCCTGCACAGTCAC
>NW_019484261.1:0-642 GCF_002814215.2 Seriola lalandi dorsalis | reverse complement strand
AAGCCAGAGTTTTGGGAATCGGCGAAGAAGCCAGGAATGAGGCAGAGACTGTGTCTGAGTTTCATGTAGATTATACTTTCATTTAATTGTTTCATGGCATAAGGTTGATGAGAAGATGCACAGAGTTGTTTGCATCATTTCTTGTTGTAGTAAAGCAAACAGTATTAATAGGATAACACAAACAGCATTTGTTTTCTACATTATCATGTTTGTCCCAAAGCCTCTGTGGGTCTGTCTGTGCAGTGCAGAAAAGGATATGGGAGAAAATAAGTGATAGAAAAAGGAATAAAGAAATATTTAAGGTAATTATTCTCTTATCACTTGATGTGTTCCTCATTAAATGCCAATCATGTTTGTTCTTGCTATGTAATTAACTGGCAGCGATGTGTTTCTCAGTGCTGTGCTTGGATTGGCTGGCTCAGCGCAGATGAGGCGGGGGATGAAAGGTGATTGGACACAGTGTTGATGGCGGAGGTGTGAGCTCTGTATCCATGCTAGGAGTGTTCACTCAGAGGGAGAGGGAAGAATGGAGAAAAAGGCGAGAAAAGGGTTCAGTGGCCAAACCAAAAGCTTTCTTTATTCCCTGATTTACAATTTAGAGCCAGGCAAGGAAATTAATACACTAAAAACCCATGGGAATCT
>NW_019484260.1:0-876 GCF_002814215.2 Seriola lalandi dorsalis | reverse complement strand
GTATGAAGCAGAGCAGGAATCAGCTCTAAAACAACTTTCATAACGTCCCAGACACACGTGCACCGTGTTTCCACCTCTTCATTTACACCTCTGCATCTGCTCCTCCCGTCAGCGGCCAATCAAAGTGTTCTCACAGATTAAACTGTGATCGGAGGAGAAGTCAGAGGAGAAGCATGAACACACACCAGAACGTTAACAACGCAGCAGCTGTGACTTTAGAGAGCTAGCATAGAGCACACACACACACACACACACACACACACACACACACACAGGGTGCTGCACAAACGATACTAAGACGTAAGAAAGGCAGAGCTCCAATCAAAATAGCCACTCAGACAGGAGGGAGTCTGCATGATGTTAAATACACATTACATAATGCATATGGATTATAATATCATCAAATCCACTCGTCCCTCATCACCACACAAACTAACGTCATCAGGATCATCTGAAAGACGCTTTAATTACATCAACATGAGAAGCGACGGAGGCGTTCAGGTGAGAAACTGAAGCCTCTGCAGACGCTGCTTCTTTAACAGTTTCCCTGTGAGTGAGTCGGACGAGTGCAGACGACCACAGCTGCTCAGTCTGAGAGGAGATCAAAACAAACTGTTTACAAACAACTTTCAGATATGTTTTGCTAAATCAGCCTAGCTTAGCTTCTCCGCTAGCTGAGAAGAACACAGACTGTAAATAAAGATTCACTCCGCCCCCTAACTCCCAGCTGATCCAAATATAGTCAAAGAGGAGGGGCCTGTGTGGAGCTGACACTTCGGTGCATGTCAGTTTGTGTCAAGCAGACGCTCACCCACCTGTCACTCAAAGAGGCCACGCCCTCAATCCTCCATAACTGTAGTCCTTAATAAAATGTAA
>NW_019484259.1:0-642 GCF_002814215.2 Seriola lalandi dorsalis | reverse complement strand
CACACACACACACACACACGCTACTGCATCTGCAGGGGCCATCAGCCATGAGACAAGCGTGTTGCTTGGAGACCAAGAGGTCACCCCAACAACAGACATCACACAAACCAGGTGTGACATCTGTTCCAGTGTGGTGGCCACAGCCAGCACTGGAGCCCTGCCTGCTCGGAGCATGCAAATGTAGAACACCCTATGGCTGCTCAGGAAAAGACATTTGTCAGTGAATATATTTGGAGGCACCATAGAGCCTTTTTTTAATGCTTTCACCAGTATCACCAAATAACAAATCACTGGCAAATCAGTGTAAAAATTAAAATAGATCTTTCTCTACATGGGAAAGATTCTTTTATCGTATTTTGTCACGTACTCAGCTGGAGACCTCAGGCAACCAAGAATAAAAGGTGATGCATTATTCTGTGGATGATCCTTTAAAATGTTGCACATGAAAATTTCAGAATTTTTTGCAAAATACAGTGCAATTAAATGCATTTCCATCTACCACCTTTCTGCAAATATATTCAAAAGAACATATACTAATAGAGCACTAGTAAGTGATTCTGTATGTGACTGCATTTTATTGCTGCTTCCCATCTACAATGACAATTTTCTTTTCAATGAAAGAATGTTTTCTCTTCTGATTCT
>NW_019484258.1:0-761 GCF_002814215.2 Seriola lalandi dorsalis | reverse complement strand
TATTTTTTAATGGGCGTGTTACAACATACTGGACTAAATATTTAGGGTATTAAAAACAGATCATCAATATATGGTTAATAAGCATTTTTACCCTTATCCGTTTCAGCCAGTCAATCTCATTGTTGAGCAGCACCTCAGCATTTGGCAGGTTTATGTTGCTGTTATAGGCATAGTTCAGCAGATGTCTTAGCAAAGTGAAGTAGTCACCAGCATGTTTGGCTCGCTCCTTGGCTGTACTCTGGACATAGACATGGACAATTTGAAATTAGGAACCTGTAAGCGGTTAACCGTCACTATGGTAAAGCATTATAATGCATATAATAAAAGAGGGTAGGGACAAATTATAGTATTTAAAAACACAAGGCATATAGTCACTCACCCCTAGCACAGTGAAGAGGAGGGTGATAAAGAAGAGGAGGGGTCGATGGCCCATACAGCACCTAGTTGCCATCAGGAAAAACTGCTCCTGGGCCATCTGACGAACAGATCTGTCAAAGACAGATAACAACCTCAGCATCATTATATCAAAACTGTGAAGGGCTACAGATGATGTCTCCTGTTTCAGTCAGTTCATATATCGACACCCTCTTAAAATAATGGCCTAAGTCATTTTTTCAGGTTTTTCAGGAAACACAAAAAACTCAACAAAAGAGTCACACTTTTGACATAGGCCATTATACAACCGGGGGTAGAATTGCATGTTCCCCTCAACTGAGGATTCAGGCGATTTTACCAGAGGTGGCCAGCATCATGAGGGGGTG
>NW_019484257.1:0-642 GCF_002814215.2 Seriola lalandi dorsalis | reverse complement strand
TAGTCTGCTTATCGCTTGTTTACAAGGCTCAAAGCTAACTTTTCCCACAACCCTAACCCTAACTGTGTCCTTCATAATTCTTATGTAAACTTCACTGACCTACCAGTGGGCCCAAGTCCCCTAAAGTTTCTAGCCTGATAAAGTAGCACGCACACACACACACACACATACACACACACACACATAAAATAGAGAGAGAAAATAGAAAACATCTTACATACATTTTAAGAAAAGTAATCAGCAATGAAAATTAATAACAATGCAAAAACAACTACAAATCAATATTAAAAGTTTTACATATAAATATTTTAGTAGAGCAGACGCATGTGAAGTTAGCATGCTAACCACCTAGGCCTGGTCCGTCCTGTCTCGTATAATATAACTTTGTTCCTCAAGAGGCGATAGTGGATTAGTGAAGTGAAGTAGCATCGCCCTCAGGGCGAGAGACCATGTTCAGCATCAAAGAAAGGAAGCGATAGAAATGGTAAAACAAGTTAATGTTGGTGTTGCTTTCCACTGCTGGAGACAGCTCTTGGTGTATAAAGGAATGAGATTTGATGGTGAACATTTCATCTGGAATGGTAAATAAACAGCTGTTAATGTTAATGTCAGCTTTGTAGCAATACCAAGTACTTACATACT
>NW_019484256.1:0-642 GCF_002814215.2 Seriola lalandi dorsalis | reverse complement strand
GCTGACGCCACAACAACAGGCACTTTGCATTTTTTGCAGAACACACTGCTTGGGGCAGTTGACGTGTGCTTCAAGGCATTTTATGTTCTTGACATCAACTACCCAAAGCAGTGTGCTCCCGCATGGGAGTTTCTCCAGCAAGTTGTGTATCAGATTGAGGGACCTGAATCAAAACCAGTCAAATTTCTAAAGACTGCCTTGCTTAATTGCAGAACTGTTTAATTGTGTTAAACAGCAGTAAATGACACAACCAATGTTTGAAGACTTTAAGCCTCAAGTCCAGTCCAGTTATTGAATGTTGTCAAATGTTTGAAAGTTGTTTATTTTTCTAAAATTCCCATTTACTGAATATTGTCCAGTGTTTGACAATAAAATTTGGAAAATAAGTAGGTCCAACTGTGTGTGTGTTTTATATAGATTTTAATTTGTAGATTTTTAATGCATTCAAAATGTAATTAATTATAACTACGTAACTGTGCTTAAAGTGTTTAATATAAAGTAATACAAGTTTTATTTTCTGAAATAAGGCATTTGCACCCAAAGTAACCCAAGCTGGGTTATTTTTGACTTGGCTTTTGCAGGTAATCCATGGTGTTTTGCTATTTGTACGAATTGTTTTGAGAAATTCACTTACTGTTTTGC
>NW_019484255.1:0-757 GCF_002814215.2 Seriola lalandi dorsalis | reverse complement strand
ATTTTGAATGACGTAACAATCGTTCAGAACATAGAACGTTCTTTCTTTGTGTTCTCTGGTTCTCACAGTACTTTTTAATTTAAAGTCTGTCTTTATTATTTTTCATCAGGATACTTCTGCTGAAGTCATGATGAAGATGTCCACGACTGTCTCCTTTAATCTATTATAAATGAGCTGAAATCAGAACATCATTCAAAGATCCCAGTTTAGGTGACACACTGTCTGTCGAGCTGAAAAATAAAAACATTCACATTTATTCTTGGAAATCTCAGTGATTATCATTAATATCTTTTTTCAACTGTGGACATCTTTATTTTGTCATACATCATGTGAACAGTGATATTCCTGACACAGTATTGATCATTGAAATATAAAGAAATAATGAATGTTTCAGTCAAAGGCTCTGAGGGAGCGCTGGCTGCTGGATGGACAAGAACAGGATGAAGTCAAGAGACAACTGGAGCAGGACGAGGCCAAGACCAGGAGCCTGGAGGACACCATCAACAGGTCTCATCTGAATGATTATTCATTATGTAATTATTAATTACTTATCGTATTTTATTTTAGTTGGTAATTCACTAAATTCAGAAAAAATAAACAGTAACAGTCTGTGTGTGTGTGTGTGTGTGTGTGTGTGTGTGTATGTGTGTGTGTGTGTGTGTGTGTATGTGTGCGTGTGTTTGTGCGTGTGCGTGTGTGTGTGTCTGTCTGTCTGTGTGTGTGTGTGTGTGTGTTTGTGTGTGTGTGTGCGTGTGCG
>NW_019484254.1:0-642 GCF_002814215.2 Seriola lalandi dorsalis | reverse complement strand
CACACACACACACATACACATACACACACACACACACACACACACACACACACACATACACACACACAATTGTAAATTGGACATGAAATCAGGACAGCGGATCTACATTAAGACCTATTGTTGTTCCTCAGTTACTCAGGTTTTTAAGTTGCACAGCTTGATTGCAGCTAAAGAAAAGAGTGACAATTGCTGGTAGTAGTGAGTTAAGAAACAATTCAAAGCCACTTTATACGTTTCAAGGAAAAAAAAAGATTTTCTATTCGTGGAAAATATTGGTGATAGACAAAGTAGATAAAAGTGTAGATCATATGCACCCACTTAGGCTATGTCTAATATATATTTCAAAACCTATGAAATTATTTGCTATTATTAATACTCGCACATGCACTCTAGCTGTTCATTTGATCTTTTTTATTTTACCTGGGATCTTCTCCGCTATTTTCCCCCTCAGCTGCTTCACGGTCATTCTCTGCATCTGCTCGTCGGTGTCGCAGAGGTCGATCGTCTTTGTTTCCCCTGAAAGCCCCTGCATGATCACCTGGCGGACCATTTTATTTGCTTTGTATGTGTGTGAGGAGACACTGCGATCTTTCCCGTTTCAATGTCTTCGGTGTTCAGACAAGTTGAAAGTGAAGGTGCTGT
>NW_019484253.1:0-742 GCF_002814215.2 Seriola lalandi dorsalis | reverse complement strand
TTTGCCTAAATCACCCCCTCATGATGCTGGCCACCTCTGGTAAAATCGCCTGAATCCTCAGTTGAGGGGAACATGCAATTCTACCCCCGGTTGTATAATGGCCTATGTCAAAAGTGTGACTCTTTTGTTGAGTTTTTTGTGTTTCCTGAAAAACCTGAAAAAATGACTTAGGCCATTATTTTAAGAGGGTGTCGATATTTAACATAAACTTTCAATTGGATATTCGGTGCTGTATAATGAATTTGGAATGCATCTCAGAAAATGCTTGGTGACACCATATCAAGTCATTTTTAAAAAAAATAGTTAAGAAACATTAACACAGGGCTGATTATAAATTACCTTTTACTGACAAATAGGTCCCAGTCCAAGTATTTTCCGTCCAATCTATGACTGCACAGTGATACATTCCCTCATCTTCATGAGCGGTCTTCAAAATGGTCAGCTTCATGATATTTTTACTTTGTTTAACTTCCAGTCTTGAGGCAGAAAACGCTGGTCCATATACCGGGTTTATACTTTTCCGCTGTGTCACAATGATTTTCAGAGAATCCCCAGCACTCTGCTTGTACCAGAGGACTTGTCTTTTGTTCAAATCTTCACGAGGCAAAACACACAAGAATGTCGCAGGTTCACCAGGTTGAACTGTGATCACTGGAACCATTGTGTCTGAATCAAGTCAGAGCACATAAGGCATGAAACAATAAGTGACAATTAGTGTAAAATGTAAAAAAAAAAAAAAAAA
>NW_019484252.1:0-769 GCF_002814215.2 Seriola lalandi dorsalis | reverse complement strand
GACAGAGAAAATGATCATCTACTCCATGCAGGCGTGATTGTTAATGGGTAATATGTAGCGGAGCCAGAACAGGGAGCCGGCCTTTCATGGAGTCAATAATTCAATGATTTTAAATCTCACTTTGCCGTGTGAGAGAGGTTTAATTTAAGCAATAAAGAGCTGCACATGCGCTGCAAAGCTTAGGCATGCTGAGCACTGACAGAGCACAAAGGCATGTTTTGATGTTGAGACCGTTTTTTCATCTTTCACTGGCTCAACTTAATAGCACACACATTTGCCGTCCTATTCTGAAATGATTTTCTGCATGAGAGGAAAAAAAAACAACCCCACAGCTCTGTGTTTAAGATTTGGTCTTTTTCTTCTGTGGGTGGATAAATAATAATAATAAATCTGGATGTTAAAATAAACAGCCTGAAAGGGGGTGGACATGAAATCAGCAGTCCATGGCATGTAAACAGATTAGAGGCGGGTAGAGGCAGAACAGGAAGTGTTTAGTTGATTCTGCAGTATGTGTCCTGCTCATTTCCTACATCAAAGATGACTCACTATTTGTTCCTGGTGATGTTACTGTGAGTGAGTGAGTGAGTGAGTGAGTGAGTGAGTGAGTGATGTTTTTAGCAGAACAGCTGGGTACAAGTGAGTGAACAGATTAGCTGTTAGCAACACAAACAGATGCGAGTGATTTAGTTAACGCCAGTAAAATGGAGGAGATGTGTGCAGAAGCAGACTGGGACTTAATCTAGTAACATGGGTGTCTGTATTGTTTTCT
>NW_019484251.1:0-740 GCF_002814215.2 Seriola lalandi dorsalis | reverse complement strand
ACTGACAGCTCACAGAGACGTTCTGCAGAGAGATAATCCATCACAGTTAACATCCTGTCTGGTTTATTGTTGACTAAATTACATTATAATTACATGGTAGTTCAGTGTGGACTCTTCAAATCATTTTGGGCTTCCTCCTTTTAGCTGATTAATCATCTGGTTGTCAGAGAAATATTTAATGTTTTTTATCATGCTTTTGGGAAATTAGTCATTAGAGATAATGACAGTCACATTTCTGTCAATTGTCATATATTCTTTGGTCTTTAATGAGCTCCAGATTTCAGGGGGTCCTTCGTCTGAAAGGGTACAATACCATTTTTACAATCATATAATTCATCAGTCAAACAAATCTGATGATTATTAGTCAATTAAAGGCCGTGAAAAGCTTTATTTCTCTCAATCAGTTTGTTAGGATGAGCGATGGGCTCCTACAGGAACAGGAAGTCACCTACATCCGCCAAAGTAAGAGCGGCTTTGGTTATTTCACATGAGAGATTTCTGTGTTTTCTACTGGTTTGAAGCGACTTCAGTGGACCAATGAGGCGCAAGAGCAATGTCTGAATCCCAATCAGTTTTTTTGTTGATCAAATGTGATCAACTTATTGTTTTTTTTTAACTTTTTCACTAATATTAATGTTATAAATGTTTCAAAAATAATAAAGAATCTCTTTAGATTTTCTCTTTAGGAAGGAAATAGGTTGAAATACGCGGCACGCTCCTTTAAAGAGCGACAGTCTGGA
>NW_019484249.1:0-643 GCF_002814215.2 Seriola lalandi dorsalis | reverse complement strand
TTGTTACTGTAATTGAACAGATATTAGAACATAACAGCTGTGTCACAGAGTAAAATGACGCATGTGGCAGTAGTCAAGGTGGTAAAATGTCCTGTTCAGGTAAGATAAGTATCAGATTAGTATGTGCACATGAGAGTTTGTTTCATTCTACATTTTTCATTGTGCCTTTTGTTTCCGCCTGATGCATTGAGAGTTGCTCTGACCCATTTCCACCTGGGGAACTGGCCACAAGACAGGAAGAAGCTTGTTAAATCACTGTCATGTTGGCAGAATCGCTAATGTCTCTTTGACTGATTTCCTTTGTGTTGTTCCTTTAACCCTTTGAAAGAAAAGGTTATTGGCCAGAAAAGTATTTCACAAATACAATTAAGATACACTAACAAAAACTTATTATCTCATTGTTCAGATAGAAATGTAAATATGATGCTGTTAATCTTGTTGAGTATCCACATTAATATCTTATATCAGGATTACAGGTAATGGTAATATTGAGCTTTTATTGTTAGAGTCATTTAGTCCTTTAATGATATATGAAAATGGATTTAACTTTAATTTTCTGTTTAATATCTCCCTGTTGCAATGGATTTCCAAACAAAAAAACTTTGCTGAAGTCATATTCAAGTTTAAAATATATGGATATAGC
>NW_019484248.1:0-643 GCF_002814215.2 Seriola lalandi dorsalis | reverse complement strand
TGTGTGTGTGTGTGTGTGTGTGTGTGTGTGTGTGTGTGTGTGTGTGTGTGTGCGTGCGTGCGTGCGCGCGTGCATGCGTGCAGTTGGGGGTTAGGCAGAGTCAGACAGTGTCTAATCCTCAATTCCCTCTCTCTTACAACAACAATAAAGCAGGATGAGACAAGATAAAACAATCTCAGTCATTGTTGCCTCCGACAATGAATTAACTGCTGTTTGTTATTTCAAGCGATGTTAGATCTCACTGAGCATGCTCACAGAATTTTTTTTTTTTAAGTGGTAATGTTATGCTGCGGCGCACCACTCACTGGAAATCAGATATACAATGCCATACTTATTTATTTACTGCAACATATTTTAAAGCAGGGTTAACTAGTTATAAACAATCAATCAGATATTCTTTTAGTCTGTGTCTGAAAATCTGTTAACTATAGATCAATTTCAAAATAACATGTTTTTTTTATTAATTAATTTTTGAATATGGAAAAAAATTGTGAAAAATGTCCAGAGCTCAGTGTTTCTCATCACCACATCTCCATCTCCAGCATAGGCATGGCATCACTGACACATTTAAGTATTGTTAAACATTGTTAGTGTTACGGAGATGTCATTGTTATATACACACACACACACACACACACACACA
>NW_019484247.1:0-643 GCF_002814215.2 Seriola lalandi dorsalis | reverse complement strand
AATAAAATATTATGAAACATGATTAACTGGGGGTTACATAATGTTATGTTATGTATTTTCTTCCCATATAGATA
Organism: Seriola lalandi dorsalis; assembly: GCF_002814215.2. NCBI lineage: Eukaryota > Metazoa > Chordata > Actinopteri > Carangiformes > Carangidae > Seriola > Seriola lalandi. The sequence continues at coordinate 569 of NW_019484247.1, read as the reverse complement.
CTGATGATGGCTTTTAAATTCCTTCATGATCTTTATGCTTCTTCAGTGAAGTTTTCCGTCCTGATGTGAATAAAATGCAGCGAACAACAATGTATATTTGCATTGTTTGTCATGAATATAAATGCTGCTGATGCTACACAATTACACTGAATCTGGTGGTGGCCTTAAATGTGCATTAATGGATATTCTGGCCACTTGCCTGCGGTACAACAAGCACAATACTGACACACTATCACAAGTTTTCATTGGCCTGTAGCCACAGAGCAACATTAGCATTCATTCGGAGTCGCCACTCCAGCCAACATTCACTCTTCTCTTCACTGTAGCTCCAAAGCTTTTCCCCAATCTCCACTTTTTACAACGGGTAGGTGGATTTTATTGCCTCCGGACTGAAGCTAGCTGTTTCCCCCTGTTTCCAGTCTCTATGCTAAGCTAACGGACTGCCAGCTCTAGCTTCATATTTAGCATACATATATATATATATATATAAATAAAATCAAATATATACATCTAAAATAAAAACATATATGTGAAAATTATATATAAAACCTATTGGAAATTGGAAAAAA
>NW_019484246.1:0-643 GCF_002814215.2 Seriola lalandi dorsalis | reverse complement strand
TTAGTTCAGGGCGTCTCTGTAGTACCTCAATGCCTCATTTATGGACTGTTGTGACAGATTGGACCTTTATCAAAAGAATTGCAGCTTTTGCTATTTGGATATTGCACTTGGCCCTATTGTGATTTTGATGATATTTGGAATTATTGTTCAGCACATGTATTAAAAAAAACAACAACACTGACTTATAGGCCTTTTCTCACAGGAGACAGTTTGACTTTTCATAGAAGGAAAAGCACAGGTGGTACTGATGACATAACCGATGGCTCTGTTCTGTTTAAATGCCCTGAGTCATGACAATGTGACAGTGAGCCAGCACCAGGGAAGGGAGGGGGGTTGTATTTTATATTCTCAGCATACCTTTATAGTAATTACTGTAAAACCAATCAAAATATATTTTCTATGTGTCAAATGTATTAATGTATTAATGTTAGTCCAGAAAGGGTTATTGCTACTGAAAGGAAGGGGAAAATCTGTTTTTGTATTTTGTGTTTTTAGATGTAAACTTTTTTGCCAGGAGACATTTTGACATCGTATAGCAGGAAATGCTCAGTAATTTAACTAATTACAGTAATAATGAATGCATCTTATGCAGCGTGCATGATGGCTCACCTTAATGGACACTCAGTGGGACATGAGATAGAGT
>NW_019484245.1:0-643 GCF_002814215.2 Seriola lalandi dorsalis | reverse complement strand
TCATGCTCACTGCCTGAATGTGGAAGGTAAAAGACTTTAGTGTTGAAAGTATTGGAACAATGTGTGCAGTGACCACATGTATAGTTACCATGGATTTCCTCTTACAGTGATATTGTTGTATCCTTTGTTTGGAAGTAGATCACGTTCGAAGATGATCTGGGATCAGAATGAGGCAGCGACATTAGAGCAAATGGAAATGTCTAGTTGAGATCCATCACATGGAATATGTTGAGTTGAACTGAACTTGGATGACTTCAATGATAATTATGACCAACAATGTATTTCAGACTCAGATACCCATTCCATCATAAGAGTCAATATCATCTATAAGTGTTTGGCTGTAGGCACAACAGTGTAAGTCTGTTGATCCACTACATTCATCCAGACTGAAATATCACAGCAGCTTTTGAATGGATTGCCATAACATTTGAAATCCTAAAAACTTTTTCATCTGTATATGGATCCTTAAAACAGATAGCTTGGTGAATAAACTTAGTTTTAGCAACGTCTCCACTTCAATTAGCTCGATGAGGACAGTGTTAGTATCTCTGATAGAAATGGTGACTGAAACCGTAAATTCCTGAAGTTGTAATAAACTGTAATTATCATTTAAAGTGCCAGGAAGTGATTATAAAGGAAATTG
>NW_019484244.1:0-643 GCF_002814215.2 Seriola lalandi dorsalis | reverse complement strand
AGCAGTGGCTCTACTCCGAGCTCCCTCCGGATGTCAGAGCTCCTCACCCTACCCCTGAGGCTGAGCCCAGACACCCTGTGGAGGAGCCCCCATTTTAGCTGCATGTATCCGCGATCTCTTCCTCTCAGTCCCTAGCCGAACCTCATGACCGTAGATGAGAGTCGGAATGAAGATTGACAGGTAAATGGAGGGCTTTGCTTTCTGGCTCAGCTTCCTGTTCATCACGACAGTTCTGATAGAGCAGCGGACACTGCACCGATCCACCTGTCAGTCTCCTGCTCCATCTTACCCTCACTCATGATAAAGACTCCAAGATACTTAAACTACCTCATCCCAACCGCTTCACACTCTGCTGCAAACCGGGGTCCCGTCTGACGAGGCCAACAGAACCATGTTACCTGGGAATAGCAGGGAGGGATACCTTAACATTTTCAACTATAAAGGTGTTAGATTTATCAAATGTTTCCATAGCCTGGAAAATTGTGTGTGTGATGAAACCCTGTCGGAGTCATTTTCTTGTTAAAGCAATTGTTTTATCGTAGCTTCCTCTCTTCTGTCTTCTCCCGTGTTTCAATCCATCTCTTCTCTCCATCCATTCAGAGTTTATTAAAGTGTCTCCATCTTTGTCAATCACTCTGTCGCT
>NW_019484243.1:0-643 GCF_002814215.2 Seriola lalandi dorsalis | reverse complement strand
GAGTACCACACACAACAGATTAGATGAGGTTTTATAGTCGATCTTCGGGTTCTCACTTGATCATCTCAAACAGCCTGTGGTCGGACACTTTGATGTTCCTCGCCATGTTCCAGGAGAGGTGGATCATGGGAACGATGGACTTGACGCTCTGCAGCTTGTTCCACTCGTAGCGCTCCACGGCCAGTTTGTACTGATGCGCTGAGGACGGAGACAGACACTCAGTTTATCCATCAGACCCACGCAGCTGGACCGACACTCTGCAGGTATGATCTTAGCCCTTCTCTCACCTGTGAGGGGTCCGACGTTCCACGCGATGTTGTTGCACCAGCCGATGGCCTGCACCCAGTGGATGGTGCCCGTGTTGAGCCACACTAGGTCTCCGGGGCGCTGGATGAAGCGGTAAACAGGCACGTTGGTCTCGTACAGGTCCTCCAGGTTGGGCCACCACGAGCCCATCAGGAAGTTGATGTTGTTCCTGTAAGAGGAGGAAGAGGAGGAGGAGGAAGAGGAGGAGGAGGAGGAGAGCTGAGTCAGTGTCGGCTCTGAGGAGCAGCTGAAGGAGCGCTCCACTGATCGTTTCTGGTGACTCACTTTTCGCAGAAGTCGTTGATGACGCCCCAGTACGGCTCCGGCACCGCGAACC
>NW_019484242.1:0-643 GCF_002814215.2 Seriola lalandi dorsalis | reverse complement strand
ATTTAAATCTTTGTTTTTTTTGCTTTAACTGTTTCACCATATACCAAAATACTACAGTTTGGTCACTTAATACCCGAGCTGGGACATAACTACTGCCAGGAAGCTAACTTGTAATGTTGTGGTTGTGTGCTCTGTCTTGCATTGTGTAATGAATGTGGTAAAAACCATCACATTTGACTCCAACTTGCTGTTTATTTTGGTAACAATGTCTCCCACAATTAGCTCCAGGAAATACACAAGGACAGGATACTGGAGAGTGGTATTAATTTTAAATGCCAGTACAGGGACTTAGTAACAATAGGATGATATTGGGTCTCCCACAGCCAACTTTGTGGTAAAAAGCTCCAGGAAATACACTGTTACAGACAAAAATGAGAGGATTTTTCATCTGGGCTTAGCTCAGCTCAGCAATACATCTGTCCCAGTGGGAAACAGGAAATAATGGATTATAAACAAGATTAACAAATGTAAAAAATAGTTTTAAAAAAAACACAATATTGAAATAGAGAAGTGACTAATAAATCAAGTTTATAGCAATTATGGCAACGCTAACACAGTAGCTAGGAGAGACGTGCTAATGCTACAATAACTCTACAATCCTATTTCTTTTTTCTCAGTACTGGGTCATATATATGGGTCCTCT
>NW_019484241.1:0-643 GCF_002814215.2 Seriola lalandi dorsalis | reverse complement strand
ATTTAAATCTTTGTTTTTTTTGCTTTAACTGTTTCACCATATACCAAAATACTACAGTTTGGTCACTTAATACCCGAGCTGGGACATAACTACTGCCAGGAAGCTAACTTGTAATGTTGTGGTTGTGTGCTCTGTCTTGCATTGTGTAATGAATGTGGTAAAAACCATCACATTTGACTCCAACTTGCTGTTTATTTTGGTAACAATGTCTCCCACAATTAGCTCCAGGAAATACACAAGGACAGGATACTGGAGAGTGGTATTAATTTTAAATGCCAGTACAGGGACTTAGTAACAATAGGATGATATTGGGTCTCCCACAGCCAACTTTGTGGTAAAAAGCTCCAGGAAATACACTGTTACAGACAAAAATGAGAGGATTTTTCATCTGGGCTTAGCTCAGCTCAGCAATACATCTGTCCCAGTGGGAAACAGGAAATAATGGATTATAAACAAGATTAACAAATGTAAAAAATAGTTTAAAAAAAAACACAATATTGAAATAGAGAAGTGACTAATAAATCAAGTTTATAGCAATTATGGCAACGCTAACACAGTAGCTAGGAGAGACGTGCTAATGCTACAATAACTCTACAATCCTATTTCTTTTTTCTCAGTACTGGGTCATATATATGGGTCCTCT
>NW_019484240.1:0-643 GCF_002814215.2 Seriola lalandi dorsalis | reverse complement strand
TTGGGTCCAGGTTGGGTCCAGGTTGGGTCCAGGTTGGGTCCAGGTTGGGTCCAGGTTGGGTCCAGGTTGGGTCCAGGTTGGGTCAAGGTTGGGTAGACTCGGGTCAGGTTAAACACTACAGCTAACTACATCTACCTAGACTCAGATGCAGATTTGTCTTTAAACAAAGATAAAGTATAATTATCTGTTAGTTGATCCACACTGTACCTCTTCTTCACACCAGTCATAGACCTTCCACTGCGAAACATGTCTGGCTCTATGTCTCTTCCACAGCTCCAGGAACAGAGTAGCTGAAAACACACAGACACAACCAGTTAAAGAGGAACTCCACATCACAGTAGATGACTTTGTGATGTGGGTTTACATTAGATTAGAAATCACATTAGAGCAGATAAGAGACTCACCCCAGATTGCCATGAACATTGCAAAGGCCACAGTGCCTTCATTGTCAAACAGATGGCTGAGCTGTGTGAATACAAACACATCATGAATGAAACAAGGAGGAAAGATCAAAACTCCTTTAACACTCAAACATAGATGGAGAGCAGGACAATGACTTATGTATATAGCAGATGTTCTCTTCAAACAGCTGCTGTAAGTTTGTCCTGATGTTAACTTACAGCAGCTGGTTGAAGACAACAGA
>NW_019484239.1:0-696 GCF_002814215.2 Seriola lalandi dorsalis | reverse complement strand
TAGGTTTATCTGTATCAGTGCCTCTAATTGTAGCTTTGCAATCTCACACCTTTGTATTATAACCATTTTATATCTACATATATATATATATATATATATATATATATATATTTGTGATATGTGATATGTATCACATGGTAACACCCTGTCAATTAATTAGCACTTCTACCATTCATGCACTACTTATAGTCTACTGCATGTAGCGAGTTATATCAGAAAAACTTGTTAACAATCATTTATATTGACATATTTCTCTGCGCTCTACAGTACCAACCTCGAAGGTCATCAATCACACACTCATTCGAGCTACAGGCGCTCAGTTTTTTTGTATAATCAGTCTCTGTTTAAACCAGCCTTCACAGCTTTCAAATCAAAGTTATAGTCATAGCATAGTTCAGCAGTTTAAAGTCGGAACAATTCATCCACTTTCGCTAATTATCCAATGTGAAAACACATGTTCACCTTCAGTACGGTGCTACTTTATTCATACAACAACACAACGATGCTGGATGGTGCTTAGTGCAACAAAAGTCCTCTACCACTGGTCAATGAGCAGCTCTACTCGAGCAGATGTGGCCTCAGTGCTGCAGCTTTAGGGCATCTCCAGTTTTTGGTTCAGAGAGGAGTGACTATTTCTCTTTTGTTCCCTGACCAGATTTTCCCAATCACTCCTCTAGTATGATGGGCCTCTAGTCA
>NW_019484238.1:0-1182 GCF_002814215.2 Seriola lalandi dorsalis | reverse complement strand
CGAGTGAACAGTTGATGGTGTAGCCACAGCCAGATGACTCAAACTGCAGACAGACAATCTGTTTTCCTTTCAGTCACCCTATTACAGGATTTGCAATCATCAGGATGTCTAGCTGAATCACCTAAAACCAAATACGCAATATCATTCCAATTCGTTATTCACCCAAGATGTGCTGACTAAGCCTGATGATGACGAGTTGCTTTCACATGACTGAAATATGCACCAAAAAAAAATTAGAACTAAGAAAGTCATTGTCTTGGATATCAGGCGTGTACTCAATTATAGAGATGTGACGGTACATGTAACAAATAATTACTATTGCATCAGCACAATAAATTCTAAGAGCAGAGGCAAGGTTCTTGCATTTGCCCTTTGCCAACGTGCGCAAACCTCTGTAACTGTGTAATAGCAGCCAGAATGTGGACTCGTGCACATACCTTCCAAAATGTGAAATATCGCAATCTGCTGACTGCACACGGAACATCGTTGGGGTTTGAATCATTGGTACATGCAACACCCCCCACCCCCCCGACCCAAAAACCTCCTCTTCTTTGTCCTTCAATAAATAATACACATAATTGGATAATTAGATAACTTACGTACTCATGAAGACGAGAAGAACAAGGACGCAAGTAAAAAAACAACACATGCTGAACAATGGCGGCATAAAGTCACTTTATGTCTTAACAAACATTGTCACGTTCTGCTTTTCCTGCTTTCTCCTTCTACAGCTGCTTTCCCATGTTCTTGCTGTAAATCCATAAGTGAGGCCTTTTTACGATGCTTGAGCCTCACCTCAGTGTTCCTTCACATTAGCATCAGTCCGCTGCACCACTCCAGTACAAACAAGCACAAGCTCCAAATGTCCGAAAACTCGCATCAAACTAAACTGCGAACCTCACAGCACCAGCACCACGAGATCTATGCTCCAGATCTTTAACTACTAATGACTAATAACGTTTTTAATTAATCTCTTACCTATGCTTTCAATTCATTGATTATTGATTCAATAATATTATTAATGATAATGTGTGCTTATTAATATGATATATGATATTAATGATGATCAATGACATACTTAATCAATATCACTGATTTATTGTATAATCTATAAATGTCAAGAATCAGTTAAAAATCCTCATCACAGCTTATCATGGTCCAAGTCGAAGTCTTTTACTTGCT
>NW_019484237.1:0-643 GCF_002814215.2 Seriola lalandi dorsalis | reverse complement strand
GCTGACGACACTCTTGTTTACTCACACACAAAAAAGAGCAGGCAAGTTCCTTCAAATTCATATAGAGTTAGAAATATGAAATCATTTATGAGCCACTTTATATTTTACATTAAATATGAGAAATTATTCACACACTACTTTAAATTCATACAAATCTAGATGTGCAACATTAGAAGCTACTGAAAGTGTCTACAACATTGCATAAAAATTAGGACGCCAATTCTTATCTAATCAAATTTTTGTATACAGTTTCATCTATGACATGGTTCACACTACTAAATTTAAAACATGTTTAAAATGATAGAATTAAATTTAATTGAGCAACTAAACAAGTGGAGAAATTCAAATTTGTATCATGTTGGAGGGTCCTGACAAACAACTTGTGTCAGTTATGTAGGAGCACTTGTTAGCAGTATTAACTGTAAAGTGGCCTTTGGTTGCTAAAACTCCAAATCCACATAAAAACATCCCAAGGATGAGACCTCCAGGCGGGTGGTCTTTGTAGGTCTCTGGGCTCAGTTAAACTCTGTGTGGGTGGAGGGCTCAGTGGAAAAAAGTTTCACTAAGAGACAAACTACAGAGAGGAAGGGGGGCTGATGAGTGCGTACAGAAGTAGATATGAATCTGCTCTCAGTGGTTATTA
>NW_019484236.1:0-643 GCF_002814215.2 Seriola lalandi dorsalis | reverse complement strand
TGTGTGTGTGTGTGTGTGTGTGTGTGTGTGTGTGTGCGAGAGTCAAGACAGACAGAGGGACAGAGAGAGAGAGAAAGAGGCATAATCTATTAATAATGAACAAATGAATGAATTTTGGTGCACACACACACACATACACACATCTTGCTCCATGTGACACCATAGATGGTCCTCTTTTATCCCTGCTGGATTTTATCTGCTGGCTCCAGAATCAGTCCAATCCAATTTATTCCGTCCTTCACCCTCACCGAGTCATTTATGCCTACTCTAATTTCCGTATCATTTAATTCTGCTCCCTATCTTCATCTCTGCCCATTTTCTCCTGACACCACATTTGGAGTTGTGATAAAAAAAAAAAAGAAAAAAAAAGAACTCAACTGAAAAAGTTGCCAAAGACAGACATCGCATGGTTTGTGGAGGCACAATGGGTTCATGCAAATTCAGGAGTCAAGACAGGTGATTATTGAAAGTCACCTTGCTTTGCTGCAGATTTGCTGCCTCAAACTTAGAATAGTGTGCATTCAGTCATATGGCAGCTGGTTAGTAGTCATGCTTAAATGTATTTGTTTAAAAGACTTAACCTCAACAGAAAAATTAGATTTTGTCTGCTCTAAAATAATATAATGCATACCGTATCAAATAT
>NW_019484235.1:0-643 GCF_002814215.2 Seriola lalandi dorsalis | reverse complement strand
AAAGTCATAAAACATCATAGTATAAAATAGCATAAAAATGTCCAAAAACTCATAGTATAGTAAGGCATAAAAACGTCATAATATAATAAGACATAAAAAGTCATAAAACGTCATAGTATAACATGGCATAAAAATGTTGAAAAAAGTCATAGTATAGTAAAGCATAAAATGTCATAGTATGATATGGCATAAAAAGTCATAAAAACGTTATCGTATAATATGGCAAAATAAGTCATAAAAAAGTCATAATATAGCATGGCATAAAATGTCATAATATAGTAAGGCATAAAAAGTCATAAAAAAGTCATAGTATAACGTGGCATAAAACATCATAAAAAAGTCATAGTATAGTAAGGCATAAAAAGTCACAGAAAAGTTATAGTATAACGCGGCATAAAAAGTCATAGAAAAGTCATAGTATAACGTGGCATAAAAATTCATAAAAAAGTCATATTATAATATGGCATAAAAAGTCATAAAAAGTCATCGTATAATTTGGCATAAAAAGTCATAAAAAAAGTCATAGTATAGCAAGTCATAAAATGTCATAGCAAGGCATAAAAAGTCATAAAACATCATAGTATAAAATGGCATAAAAACTCATAAAAAAGTCATAGTATAGCAAGGCATAATATGTCATAGT
>NW_019484234.1:0-643 GCF_002814215.2 Seriola lalandi dorsalis | reverse complement strand
ACCTTTAAACTTAATGGTTGTAATTTTGCAATGAAGCTGCATTTCTTTTCTGCTCTGGTCTAATTTATTGATGTTACTTCCAACTTCATTGTGTTTTTAAATGTTGTTTAAATGTTGTGCTATAAAGGTACTATACAAATAAACTCACTTAAGATAAGTATTTTTAACTGTCACTTTAACATCCAGTCTTATCCCTAAAACTGCTCTTTACAGAAATTGGTCCTCACCATTATGGAAGTACTAGATCACACACACAACATTGTGTTTCTGCTGCAGTCGTTTTTTCGACTCATTATGTAACACGTTATAATTAGGTTGAGTCCAAAATCAAAGCTAAAGCTATTGGGACAACAAAACCCTTAAATGTGCTTCTTTATGTGTGTCTGTGCACACTCTCACACGCGTGTGTGTGTGTGTGTGTGTGTGTGACAGGAGCGGGTGTTCCTCAGTGTGTCCAATTACATCTTCACTGTGATCTTCGTGGGTGAAATGATGATCAAGGTAACTATCAGAGTGCACGTTTTCTGAACAAGCACTTCACTCCAAAGCCATTTTTCTCATCTTACTTATAAAAGGGCAATTTTCTTCCTGGGTGGGGATCAGAATTGCTTTCAGTCTCATTTTACACCTTATATTATTTTAT
>NW_019484233.1:0-643 GCF_002814215.2 Seriola lalandi dorsalis | reverse complement strand
ACACGCACACACACACGCACACACACACACACACACGCACACACACACACACACTCACTCACTCACTCACTCATCAACCCTCTACCTACAGGTGGTCGCGTGTCGGCAGGCCCCCTCTAGTGTCACAGTGAACATTATTACAGCCTAGCTGGAGCACAACTCAGTCAGACATGAGACCTGCAACAAACATGGATGACTGGACCAGGTGAAGAAAGGGGACACCACAACACAAACTAGCACCGACTCACAACCATTCACACATTTAAAACAATCCTGAAGTCCTGTCAGGCTCCTGTTATAGTGAACAATGTTAAAATTCAAGTCCCAATAATTTAAAAGAACTTGAAGTCATTTTTAATTTCTTCAGTTCTGCCAAATATGTTTCTGGTGTCCACATTTTTAAATTCATAATTAAAATCATTTTCTGCAAAAACAACAAAAAGTAATGAAGTGTTACTCCATGTTGTTGACTTAAATACTGACTTTAAACTAAATGCTAAAACCAATTGAGTGGATCTCAAGGATCCTTTTTCAGTGCAAACTTTGTTTTTCTTTTGAAACGATGGCGTCAGTGTGCACTCTACAGAAGCCTCAGTGACGACTGTGTCACCTCTTCAAGTGTATCAAATCATGAACTCAACGC
>NW_019484232.1:0-643 GCF_002814215.2 Seriola lalandi dorsalis | reverse complement strand
TATGACTCATTTTCACTTTTTCAATTCAATTCCAGAAACTTTATTTGTCCCCAAGGGGCCAATTTAAAGGGCAAAAAGAGTAGACATTAAAAAGTGTACACATTAAGAAAACAATGACAATGACATGAAGAAACAACAGTGCAAAGAAACCCAAAATAATAATAAAAATAAAAATCAACAGCGCAAAACAAAACCTGTAATAAAGAGAATGTCAAAAACATGAGAGAGCTTTTATCACATGTCTGAATATGTTGGTAGAAAAAAGAGGGTTAAAGAGTTCTGGCATGTTTCTGCAGAAGATATAATCAACAAGATAGAGCGCAGTTTAACATTTTTCCACCATGACTGTCTTCCTTCTATTGCCAATGACTCTCCCTTTAATTAACGCAAGGTTATCTGATCAGCTGCAATATAACATTTCCTGTAAAGTGCGGTTGTGATACGGTGGGACAGTTGCAGACAGTTGCAGTTGCAGATGTATTGCAGATGCAGGAAGCAGCTGCAGAATAAGAAATCCAGCTTGTCTCTCACCATGCCACAAGTAGATATGTGCATATAAATATCAAAACTAACTTCAGGCATTAATTATCTGTCACATTTTAATGAGATTACAGTGTCAATCATCATCATAAACAGAAGAGAC
>NW_019484231.1:0-643 GCF_002814215.2 Seriola lalandi dorsalis | reverse complement strand
ACACACACACACACACACACACACACACACACACACACACACTTGTCCTTCCCCCCATTTTCAGCTGCTGAATAATTCATGGCAGGAGGTTTTAATAATTCATGGGAATAACATGACAAGAGCGACTGCTGTCTCCTCTGGGGAGCGGCGGTGGATGAATAAATGAGTGAATGAAAGAAAGACTTCAGTGACGTGGCCTGACATTAAAAGGAGGATTCAGAGTTTCTGCTGACTGAAGGGTTCACGTCCAGTTTTGCTGGTGCAGACGAGTTTTTGACATTCGTCTGACACTGAATTCTGCTGTCGGGGTCGGACTGGAGGATCTGCTCATGTGTTCATCTTACAATCTTCCTTTTCTTCCTCCTTCAACACTGAATCAAGGCTCATGTCTCCATGTGAATCCGTCCTGGCCTCCAGTGGACGGTTTCCGTGACATTTGATAGTTACTGAAGACATAAACAAATCGTCAGCTGGCGTCTCTTTCCTCAGTTCATCTTTCTGATTACTGTGAGTCAGTCGCCTGAAGGACGTACAGTAAATATTTGTTCCTGTCTGGACCGTCGTTAGCTGTGTGTGTGTGTGTGTGTGTGTGTGTGTGACGCCGCTGCCACGGAAACAAACTAGTGAGGAAACTGTGAAAGCT
>NW_019484230.1:0-643 GCF_002814215.2 Seriola lalandi dorsalis | reverse complement strand
TTTTATTCCTTACCATACTATGACCTTTTTATGACCTTTCATGCCTTAATATACTTTGATGTTTTTTTGACATTTTTATGACATACTATACTATGACTTTTTTGACATTATTAAGCTTTACTGTACTTTGTCGTTTTATTCCTCATCTTATTATGACGTTTTTATGACCGTTTATGCCTTAATTTTTTTGACATTTTATGCCGTACTATACTTGGACCTTTTTTGGCAATTTTATGCCTTAATATACTATGTGAATTGATGAACTATGAAGGTTTTTGGCAATTTTATGCCTTAATATACTATGTGAATTGTTGACTCACCATACTATGACCTTTTTATGACCGTTTATGCCATACTATACTATGACGATTTTTAACATTTTTATGCCATACTATACTTGGACCTTTTCTGGCAATTTTATGCCTTAATATACTATGTCGTTTTAGTCCTTACCATACTATGACCTTTTTATGACCGTTTATGCCATACTATACTATGACGTTTTTTAATATTTTCATGCCATACTATACTAGGATGTTTTTTGGCAATTTTATGCCTTAATATACTATGAGAATTGATGACTCACCAAAATATGACCTTTTTATGACCTTTTATGCTTTAATATACTTTGATGTTTTTTTGA
>NW_019484229.1:0-680 GCF_002814215.2 Seriola lalandi dorsalis | reverse complement strand
TTTGAAATGAAATGCTGCTGCAGGGCCTTTTAAAATGTCTCCCAAGAAGTCAGGAGCATTTTTACAGATAAATGGTGCAGCAGTTTTTCGTCGCACATGACTGGTGCCGGGAGGAAGCAGGTCTTTTTGTTAACGCTTGTTTAAGAGACAAACAATTCTTTATTGTTACGCAACAGTCATATTTTGAAAACCCTTTTCACTCAGCTTCATTCAAGCGCTTAACTGCACACTGCTTTTACAACAGTCGCGCCAGTGAAACACGCCGGCTTGATTGACTTGAACTGCGGCGGCAGAAAGAGAATATCTCAAAAGGAGTTGATTGGCTGGTTCTCCCCCTGTGGTGACCCATGAGAGGATATGTTTAAAGTGTCTACTCATGAATATTCATAAACAGAGTCCAAAGCTTCACACCCCCTTCACCCTCCCACCTCCTGCTGCCTCATGTGTCCATAGCTGTTTTTAAATCTACATAATTTGGGCTGAAGTGCCTTTCAAATGGCCTTCCCTGTTCTGACACTTTCCGGAAACAAGGGAGAGACACACTTATTAATCAGGCTCTCGTGTGTGTGTGTGTGTGTGTGTGTGTGTGTGTGTGTGTGTGTGTGTGAGACAGAGACCAGACAAACAGAGATAGATGCAGGGGAAAGCCCGCGGTAGAAAAGAGACAGGAGAGTGAAGAC
>NW_019484228.1:0-643 GCF_002814215.2 Seriola lalandi dorsalis | reverse complement strand
ACTTAGTGAGTGAAAATAATATATTATTGCATTTCTCCTGTTCTACATTGTAACTTTGCTTCTGCTTCTTCTGCCTACTATGTACATACAGCATCTTTTGCTCTTTGGTCTGTTGCTCCTCCAAAAGGGATGTTGTTCCTCCTTAGGTTTCTCATATACAGTTAGTTTTTTTTTTGTGTTTGTGTGTGTGTGTGTGTGTGTGTGTGTGTGTTATTCATGATCTAAACTGCAGGTCTAAGGATACAAGGTAAGATTTGCTGTATAAACCTGTCCATCCACGATGGTTGTGCTTTATAAACTGACTTGATTTAGATTAACTCATCTGACGAGTAAAGTTTCCTCCAGTTCCTCGGCTTCCACAGTGAATTGGTCAAATTCCCTGACTTTCCCTGCCTGGATTACATCTCTCTGCCTTCCACAACATCCAGTCACACAACCACACACTCAGACTGACTTGAACGCCATCTGCACCAGATGGGCAAGGATGTCCTGGGCATCCAGCGTGATGCGACTCAGGTCTCGGTCCTGCTTGATGAAGTTGAGCAGCTCGGAGGCGTTGGCCATCCAGAAAGCCAGCGCTCCTGCAATGTTTTTCTGCTTCTATAACGGACCAATCACAGCCGCACACAGAGAAAAAAAAAAA
>NW_019484227.1:0-706 GCF_002814215.2 Seriola lalandi dorsalis | reverse complement strand
CAGTCTCACCTGTAAATGTGCTGCCAGCTTGAGATAGTTTGTTAAATCACAATCGCTCTAACATCATTGTGTTTTCTTTTTTCCTTTAGATCCTATCTTAAAAGACAGAAGAGAGGAAAACATCCCAGGTGAGTCCTTATTGTGATGACGTCAGTTACTCGTCATTCTTTTCACAGGGTCAGACCCGTCTATGGGTCAGATTCATTACTCATCACTTGAACGTGTCGTAGGTTTATCTCTACATATATATGTACCTTTACTGAGAGGTTTCTAATGTTTAGTTAAAAAACTCATGATCATTTTCCATTTTGGCAGGATGATTAAATAAACTGTAGTTCTCACTGTCATAGTTAAGACCTGACAACACACAGGATCTGTTTCTGTCATGATATGATTCAGAAAACTATTCCTGACTCCTGAAAAGTTAAAATGTTTGATTATGATTCTCTGGCAAACAGAGAATGTGTGACTGATGCTTCAATTGTGCTTTTCTATTTGTCTTTGGTCCTGCAGTCCACATTTCTAATATTGTAATTCTCTAATATAATGTATTTTCTACACTGTGTCCACAGGTGCAGCTCCAGAGCCGTCTGTCACAATACTTAATGAAACAAAAGACTGGGCGCTTCTGCGGTGTGTCGTTCGAGGTGCTTCACCCAAACCTGATGTCCAGTGGCAGGACAGTGATGGAAAGACTCTTCCTGCT
>NW_019484226.1:0-644 GCF_002814215.2 Seriola lalandi dorsalis | reverse complement strand
CTGTCTGGTGGGACTTGTTGTGGTGGACTGTGTGTTTAGTCCAAAGACTGTAGAGTGAGTTTACCGCTGTACGGGAGCATCAGCGATCAATAGCACACTCTGACGGATTTTTCATCAATGCTGGCGACTTCACTCATGCTAATTTGAAATTTGAAATTCCACTGTGTTGCGACAAGAGGAGAAAATACACTGGACCATGTTTACATCCAAGTTGTCCATGAATACGTGAGGGTCTGCTAAGGTGTGTGTGTGTCATAAACCTCTGCATAGCTACTACGACATCTCCAGCCTGCTCTCTAACGGTACCATCGCTTGCCTTCCAACTTTCCCCTGTGTGTGTGAGCTCGGTCACCTCGATCCACTCACCTGACCCACGGCTCTCCAGCCCCAGCCCCCTTCCTCTATCCCCAATACCCACCTGTGTGCATTATCTCTGCTGGTTCATAATTAAAGGCCATTACAAACTATATTCGGTTGTGTGCTGCATTTGGGTCCATACCATACCCGTTTCAGGAAGCCGAGTATAAATGAGAACGATTCACATTGGTGCTATCCGCAGTGTCTGCAAGAGAGTAGAGCTGAGGCCTCGTCATTCAGACTGTAGTGTTTGTTGTTGTGTCTGTTCTATGTTGCAGTGAGGTCAG
>NW_019484225.1:0-644 GCF_002814215.2 Seriola lalandi dorsalis | reverse complement strand
AAAAAAAAAACACACAGGGGTCCTTACCTCCTTGGCAAACTCCTGTCGTGTTTTGACGTTGAGGTTTCCTCCCAAACCTCTAAGAAGGCCAACAATAAATTGACCTCTCTCTGCCACAGCATTGAGGTGTGACAGACCATTGAACACTGTACCCACCAGACTAGTCTCTACCACAAAGTCATTCTGATGAAAGGTGAGAAGAGGAGAGGTTATACAAGTTTGAATTAAAAATATGCAAAGATTTTGGAACAAATGGGGTGAAAACAAGAGGAAACCTGGATCTGAAAACTGGATCTATGCACTGAGCCTGGTCAAAGTTGATTTACCTATTTTCACTTTCTTAAAATGTTAAATTAAATCAATTAAAATTAACATTGACCAGTTTACATTGGGGTCATATATTCAGAAAAGTCCTTCATTTTAGTCACTGATATGGCCATGTGTTGACATAGACACAGAAAACATTGTTACATGTTGTTCAGTAGGGATGGGTATTGTTAAGAATTTAATGGTACTACTACTTTTATCAATACCACTCATCGATCCGGTACTTTAACAGTACTGTTATTGGTACTTCTTTATCATTTTGTGAGAAAAACTCAAAACAAATGAAGAACAAAATTAACATTTGTTATTTTCTCATA
>NW_019484224.1:0-657 GCF_002814215.2 Seriola lalandi dorsalis | reverse complement strand
AAGACATCTTTACAACGTCCGGGAAAGACGTATTAAAAACTTTCATTCTGGCTCCTCTGAGAACGTCTTCTGGATGTTCGGATATCACGTCTTTTTGACGTGTTTTGGACCACTTTTTGCTCAGTGGGTATATACGTTATAATATATACTGTATGTATGTACTGTATGAATGGTGCGTGCGCGCGCGCGTGTGTTTATAAAGGGTTTATTTAATGCTTACAGCACAAAATATGCAGGTCGTTTGCTGCCGGGTGAAGAAGCTGAAAAACATGAACTATGGTATAAAGCCAAGATGCTGAGTGTCAATTAATTCATTGATGAAGTTAACATGTGGTTGATAAATGGTGATGTTCCTGTCGATGACGCTGTAAATCACCCAGTTGTCGGGCAATGGTAGCTCATATATAGCTATACCATAACCATGTAAATTGTTCAATACATTTTTGTTGAAGTACCTGTGTTTGCCTTCCTGAATATAGATACAGCATTCATGGCTCTCATCGGTATTTCTAATTTGGAAGAATTTGTCTTTAATGGATTCACCTCTGTGTCCACTAGAAAAAAATTTCCTAAAGTCATAATACACTCCTGTCCACATACTTTTGTCTACGTTTGCTTTGGGGCTTTTTATGGTTTGGGCTATAGCCTACGCCCTTT
>NW_019484223.1:0-644 GCF_002814215.2 Seriola lalandi dorsalis | reverse complement strand
TATCTATCTATCTATCTATCTATCTATCTATCTATCTATCTATCTATCTATCTATCTATCTATCTATCTATCTATCTATCTATCTATCAATTCATAAGGTTCTTGCTCTTTGGAAAAGCTCTGTAATTATTGTCTCAAAGAAAGCTCATCCAACTGAAAACAATGACTGTAGAGCCGCTGCTCTTACATCAGCTCTGATGAAATGCCTCGACGTGAACTGTAAATTAGACCCATTACAGTTTGCATGCAGACAAGGACGGAACAGGGACGATGCTTTCACTGCCATTATGCACTTGTGATGTTTGCAAACATCTTGAGGACCTTGGAGCTTTTTATTGATTTTTGGCTCTTTTAGCTTTTACCACTCTTCAGTCATACCTTTTAATTCAGAAACTTAAAGAGCTGGATGTCAATTGTTCAGTCACGAAGTGGTAACACAACTCAGTGGGTGAAGGTCAACTACAGGCTGTCTCCGCTAAAACCTCTCAGAACTGCAGCTCCTCGAGGCCGAGTCAGCTCGCCTGCTCCTCTCAGTCTGGACTTAAATGAGTGCTCAGCATGGCACTCACACAACTGTATTTTCAAACTGGTGATTCACCTGTGCTAAATTGCGTTGAATGCGTTAAATCTTGTCATAATTGTGT
>NW_019484222.1:0-839 GCF_002814215.2 Seriola lalandi dorsalis | reverse complement strand
CCCTCTTTCTCTCTTTATTTTTAAAAAATATATATATATGCTGTGTTTTAAGGACATTAAACAATTTGACATCAAAATCAGTCCTGTAAGCAATAACACCAACTGCTACACTGAAGACGTTTTATTGTCTGGTTTGTGTCTGTTAATATGGCAATTTCCATTAGATATCAGAGACACAGTGACATTTTTAGTTTCTGCTGCCTCAGGCAAAATCCATAAAAGTGCTAAATGTATCTTATTTTCTCTGTGGGAAGGCGCCAGACAGATTTTTGATTTGGGGAACAAAAAAACACTTATGTGTGATCAGAATCACCATAGGAGTGGGTGGGAGAGGGATCTTGCATCTGTGTGAGCAGGCAGTGATGGCCGGAAATCCTCTGAGAGAAGGTGGGTGTGGGATTGACAAAATAAGTGCTGGTCAGTGTAGCAGCTGTCAGCCACACAGAATTGAAACTACTGATATTTTGATAGCAGTAATGTACTTCCACATTGGAAATAGCAGAAATTCAGCGTAAAAATATGGTATGTGTAAACATCAGGATGCTCTTCCTGAACACTCGCTCAGTCAGTCATTATGGCAGAATATTCAGGTGTGTGTGTGTGTGTGTGTGTGTGTGTGTGTGTGTGTGTGTGTGTGTGTGTGTGGCCATGAGGGGGTCAGTGGTCTGTCAAAACACACCCCTCCATGCCAGCGGACACTACTGTCTGTCCAGCCAGACAAGTTTATTAGTTTGTCCTAAAAATACAGCCGAGCTTCCCTGGACCTCTCTCACCCTGTCCAGCTCCCAGGGGCCCCCTGGTATGAGACATTGCTAGCATCCACCAACACTGTTGGCCCC
>NW_019484221.1:0-644 GCF_002814215.2 Seriola lalandi dorsalis | reverse complement strand
ATACTTTCACAGTATTAATATAGAAGCTAGAGCTGATCTATAATCACACTACACATGGACACAGACCTTTACACTGGAGGAGCGTTAACTATATTCTGCCTTCATCAAACACAATACAGCTAATGGAGCTCCACCAGCAGGGGGCGGACCTGCTGTTGCAGGACGCAGCCGGCTGCACGCTGCTGCATCACGCCGTGCGGGTTGAGAGCAAAGAGATCGTCAAGTACCTCATCGACCATGGTAAGAGTCGACCATCAGACGTTAACAGCAGCTGGCGGCTCTGGATCTCAAACCTCACAAACTCGTTTGTCAACATTGTCATTTTGTTCAAACATTAAAGAGGTGCTTCTGTGTTTCCGGCTGTTCAAGTGTAGATAAGAAGAAACGAAACTCCTGTTTCAACAATGAAACAAATAAAGTGAAGTAGAATAAAAGAGATAAACCAGTAAATAACATTACATCAAGAAACATGAGTAAATACATTACAGAGTCATTCCTCTAGTTCTGTTCAAATACCGTTTCAGTTATTGTCGTTTGTGTTCTGGTTCTAATGCAGTGATCCGTTCTACTGAAGAACATCTCTATAAAGACCTGGAGCACATGTTACTGACAGATGACATATATATCATATATATCATATATAT
>NW_019484220.1:0-644 GCF_002814215.2 Seriola lalandi dorsalis | reverse complement strand
GGGGGGTGTTCAGATTGTGGCAGTTAATACCCTTGATCTGTACTGCCACTGTACAGTGACTATTTGTGTGGTTGTGTTTATGTGTCGTGAACTACACAGGCTACTGAACCTGGGCCTGATCCTCCTGAGTGTGACCTCAGAGGAGCACTTTGACTGATGCAGCTTCCTTCCACTGACTGTCAGCAGACGACAGTATGATTCCACCGTTCAGAGTGTACAGCAGAGATTCTGATGATGTTGTAGTTTTCTGACAGTCGTGCTGAAACACTGTCCCACAGGTCAAAGTCAAAATTCAGAAAACAGAAACACATTTTTGGGTCTAAGCTTCACGTGTCGAGGCAAACAACACAAACAACACACCAAGTTATCCATGTTATACATGCTAAATAATTTATGCTAAAGGCTGAATAAAGATCTTTTTGAATTTTACCTGGTCTAATAGTCCAAACCACAGCTGTTAAGAAATCAACTGTATCTCGTCATAACTTGTACTTGATAGCTGTGAGGGTTATAAAACAGTAATGTCAACCTTCTGCTGAAAGTCTCGGTCCAGTCCAGAGCTAGGACAAGTTTTGGTCTTGGTTCAGCTTTCAGCTAGCACCTGGAGCCAGACCCATTCCAGACTTCACGTTACCTCAGGTGTG
>NW_019484219.1:0-713 GCF_002814215.2 Seriola lalandi dorsalis | reverse complement strand
CGTTTCATTACCTTTTCATGTAGATGCCTCTACATCTGCTGAGAAGGTTTAGAGGTGATGGCATTTTCAATAGAATTGTACATGTGTGAAATACCTGGGGTACTATGGTGTCTCATACAGGTTGAAAGCCCATGTGAGAGACATTAAATAAACCGGTCCAGATATCAATAAAATGGTACGAATATGACCACAGTTATAAGCAATACACACAAGTAATAACTGCTCACCTATGAATAGGTTTCCATCAAAATACAGCAGCTGCAGCCAGCTTTTTTTCTCTGATAAACCTACAGAGTTATCACATATGTGGTGATCACAGTGGAGCATGTAGCAGGATTAAGAGCCAGATATTTCTCTCAGCAGTTTGTGGAGACCAAAACAGACATAAGAGTTTGAATATTGGACACAATGGATGCTAGTTCAGCATAACAACTTTATGAGGTGATATGATAATATGCCAGTGTTATGATTACAGCTTGTTGCGCTGAGCCAAGTGTCTATATCTATAAATACTGCTTTAAAGATGGATTAATTTAAGGTTGTAGTTTCGCCGGATAGTGTCTCACACACACACACACACACACACACACACACACGATATATAGTGATATATATATATATACATATACATATATATATATATATATATATATATATATATATATATATATATATATATATATATATATATATATATATATATACATATATAT
>NW_019484218.1:0-644 GCF_002814215.2 Seriola lalandi dorsalis | reverse complement strand
TTATCCAAGTGTGTGTGTGTGTGTGTGTGTGTGTGTGTGTGTGTGTGTGTGTGTTTGTGTGTTTGTGTGTCTCCGTCCGTCCGTGTGTGTGTGTGTGTGTGTGTGCATCCATGAGTGTGCATCTCATATGCAGATAGAGGCAGCGTGTGTCCACACTTCAGAGGGACGTGAGGCGCAGTCACTGGGCTTGAAATCAAGCAGAGTGAAGATTGTTTATGGACTGCCAGAAGTAATTAATCTCCCCTCTCTATGAAAATTAATCGGATTAAGCGTTCTTTTGGCCCAGTGAATCTGTCTCTGTGTAATGTGTGGACGCCCAATCTCTGGCTGCTCCTCTGTCCCACTTCGTACCCATAATGCCCCGTCCTATAGGCTGGATTCACTGGCTCCACCACAACAATGGGCAGCACAGTGACTCTGTGTAATCACATTCTCCCGCTTGTCTGAATGCTTGTCTTTCACGGTGGAGAGAGAGAGCGGCGGCCACTTTACCAGCATCACACTCTGACTCCTGATAGACGCTCAGAGAGATGTGCTGATCTGACTGTGTGTGTGTCCCTGGCCGCGGGTTAAACACATGTTCACATGATGAGCTGACCTTTGCAGCAGAATTCAGATGAGTGCGCTGCCAACCCCCCCCCCCC
>NW_019484217.1:0-751 GCF_002814215.2 Seriola lalandi dorsalis | reverse complement strand
ACTACATTATAACTACATGATTACTACATGATTACTACATTATTACTACATTATAACTACATGATTACTACATGATTACTACATGATTACTACATGATTACTACATGATAACTACATTATTACTACATGATTACTACACAATTACTACATTATTACTACATGATTACTACATTATTACATCAGTGCTCAGTGGTTATTAATGCATTATTCATGTAATAAAATATTTTAATACTAATTCAAAATACTGTTTGTCTTTATGAATTGTCATAAATTTCATCTGATCATTTCAATCAAGTGTTTAATCAGTCGATCAGTCGATCAATCACTCAATCGATCAATGAAATGATTCAACAACTTTAGATGATCAACTATAATATTTAAGTCATTTACTGAGAAAAAACTCCATCCATCCATCATCCATCCATCATCCATCATCCATCCATCATCCATCATCCATCCATCATCCATCATCATCATCCAACATCCATCCATCATCCATCATCCATCCATCATCCATCATCATCATCCATCCATCATCCATCCATCATCCATCATCCATCCATCATCCATCATCATCATCCAACATCCATCCATCATCCATCATCCATCCATCATCCATCATCATCATCCATCCATCATCCATCATCCATCATCCATCTATCATCCATCATCATCCATCATCATCCATCATCCATCATCCATCATCCATCATCCATCATCCATCCATCATCCATCATCCATCCATCATCCA
>NW_019484216.1:0-644 GCF_002814215.2 Seriola lalandi dorsalis | reverse complement strand
CACACACACACACACACACACACACACACACACACACACACACACACACACACACACACCCACGCACACACACTTGTGTGGTGGACTTCAGGGACCATAATACATTCACACAACTGAGGCACACAGACAAATCCAGACTGATCAATGGAGTGCTTATGCGGACAGGCAGCTGTGTCCCATGAAGATCAGACCCATAACGAGAGTCCAGTAGTGCTCTCCGCCTATGCCTTACAGTTAGAACTAGACTGCATTGGTAGGCGCATACTACTCTATGTACTCTATACTATGTACTGTGTGGTGTTATACAAAGAATAAGCATGGAAGTGAAAAGACAAGCTAATTTTTGTTTCAGTTTGTCGTGCTTTACTGCATAAATAAGGGCTGTATCAATACACTGACATTTACGTGTTTTCTTCCAGACGGAGGTGGAGGCAACTATGACATAGTGAACAATGCTGTTATCTCAACACCTGGGCCACAAAACCATAGAGCCCAAAGTGTGTCATTACGGCAAAGCTGGGAGATGAACTACCAAGAGGCAGCCATCTACCTGCAGGTACAGAGCAACTAGAACAGAGTTAACACGTTTATAAGACGGTTTTCATTACACCATCTATACTCAATTACTTGTAGATGATTAAACC
>NW_019484215.1:0-644 GCF_002814215.2 Seriola lalandi dorsalis | reverse complement strand
AAAAAAAGGGACAATTTAGGAAGTAGTTATTAATGTCACTCTCTTGTTCAACTTGTCACTTGCTCTCTTTGGACCAATTACATGTCTCAAAGTGTAGCAGGTGGAGCAGTCATAAGAATGAAGTCCATGCACTTATTGCACTCTGTCATTATTCTTTATGGGACACTCAGTCTCTAATCTCCCCTTCTTTAAGGGACCCCTTTTCTTTTACTGCAGCTGCACTAACTATACTTTCACTCCTCAACCTCCTCTTCCATAATCACTATGCTCTCAAATTGTAGGCAGCTTGTTCCAAAGCCATCCAGCTATCCTCTGATGTCCTTTTTGTCTGGTATACCCTCACTAAAGGTGTGTGATTTGACGGTATCAAGCTAAAATTCACCATTATCCACTATTTTTTACACTTGAGTTATGAAAACCCCTCAAACTGCTCAGATTCAGCTTCTTATAAGGCTTGCTGAACCCTAGGAGGATGAAGGAGATACCATGAGTGACCACAAGCATCGGTCTGCTATTGTGTTCGTGTTCAATATGTCACTCACCATTATGAGTTTGTGTAGAAAATGGCTTTCATCCCCCATAATCCCAAAGAATATTTTGTACACTCCATCACAGAGGACTGAGTCCAACATTCTCACTGCTGC
>NW_019484214.1:0-644 GCF_002814215.2 Seriola lalandi dorsalis | reverse complement strand
TTCTGCTCTGACATGTAGCTGTGGTATGCCAATTCCTGGTGTAGATTTAGGTAAATTTCTTTTGGATTGCATACAATTTAGGCCCAAATGTCAACTGCCAATAAAACTTATCTCAGATAAGATAGAGAGGCTTTCACTTGAAAAAAAAGAATTCTTCCATGTAACCAACAAAAAGAGTTAAATTCACATTTTAATTATTTTATCTTCAATTTATCTACATTGTTTTATTCTCATTTTTACCCTAATTCTAATGGAAATTCTTTGCACAGCCTCCAGAGTATACTGCCCTGCTTTTCATTGCATATAGCCTATTGCATGAGCATGTGTCAAATCAAAATCTCTCAACTCTAAATCTTTGACACTGAAAGACCTCTAACACAACAGTACTCTACATGACTGACCCTGCAAGAGTTACTCAAACCACAGTTTGTTTAAATGTTAATGTGCTTTTGTTTTCCAGCCTCAGTGATAGCTTTGTCCGTAAGCTATAAAATGCATTAAAGCCTATCTACTAAGCATAAGAAGGTTAACAAAAAGACTGCAGGGGTCCCATGTTCAGATTTTTGATCTAAATAACAATAATTGAAATAACTATTCAACATGAAAGTCAAAAATACACAGGCAGTGCGGGGTTCAGTGCGTTC
>NW_019484213.1:0-644 GCF_002814215.2 Seriola lalandi dorsalis | reverse complement strand
ATATATATATATATATATATATATTGTAGTACAGTACTTTATCTGTGGATAGACCTGGGGGGTGGACAAAATAACAAACACATGAAAGTATTTTGGTTATTGTTTGTTTCACAAACTGTAATGACAGGAAAAGAAGAGAGCATTAAAATCTTTCATTTTACACACACACACACACACACACACACACACACACAGGTGCACGGGGTGTGGGGTGTGTGGTGTTGCTGCAGATGGAGAGACAGGGGTCTGCTCAGTCAGGCAGTGAGCACAGCTGGTTATCAAGCTGATTAGCAGCCTGATAAATAGGCCAGTGACCACGAGTTCACTGTTTTGTTGTGAAGCTGAGACTATACACGCACACAAAAACTCCTGACAGGAAGGGCACAGAGTCAAACCGTGGACTTTGAGTTTGACTGGTAATGTTGTTTATTTTCTGCATGAATAAAGAAAGTTTATGTATGCGCTGCCGCGCCCACTGCTGTGTTTGTCTTTCCTGAGCCACAAACTCAGTTCTGGCTACAGTAGGAATATCTTGATATGTTGAAACATGGTTTGAAAAAACAAACCCACTTCAAATAATTTAATTTGTGTTGACTTCAATGGAAAATTTAGCATATCAAGGTCTAAATGCTATTTGAGCCTTT
>NW_019484212.1:0-644 GCF_002814215.2 Seriola lalandi dorsalis | reverse complement strand
TGATGGGCCACTCCAACAGGTGGATTTTCTTATTTTGAAGTCATTCTGTAGTAGCTTTACTTTGATGTTTAGCTTCGTTGTTCTGCTGCAGGTGGACAGCCACCCTGACATTATCCTGTAAGAGACCTTGATAAACTTGGGATTTTATTTTCGCCTTGATGATGGCGAGCTGCAAAGCCCCAAATCACGATGCTCCCTCCACCATACTTCCCCATCACTCTGTAACCCTTTCTTCTGAGATCCCTCTTGTAAGTCATGGTTCACATCAGCAGATGCTTCTTGTGAACCGTAAACTCAAAATGTCTGAGTGTTGTTAAGTCAAAGCAGCTCTAACCCACACTCAGATATTATTTTGTGAAGGTGAAAGTGAAGGTGAAGAGGCAGACTCAAGTAATAGCGAAACAAAGGAGTGGAGGCAAAACACACGCACACGCACACACACACACACACACACACACGTGTTTACATTAAAAACCATTTCAGTGAAAGTGAAAGTGATAAGGCATCATCAGGTGAATACAAAGGAATAACCTGTTCTGCAGATACACACATTCCAAGCAATTATCATAAGACACACTGACAGATAGATAGACACACACACACACACACAAGTTAGTAGTGCAATGGGGGAGGTGACACCAGGA
>NW_019484211.1:0-644 GCF_002814215.2 Seriola lalandi dorsalis | reverse complement strand
CCTGCCACTCCAGTTGCAGCTGTGGGTGTCTCACAAATACAGGAGTTTGTTTTCAGCTACCTGTATTTCCTTTGTCCAGGGCATCACATAGTATCAGTATAACAGTGATTATATACAAATTCACATCATAAATTAAATTAATTATAAGCATCTCTCTGGCTTTAACTCTGGTGGCAGACTGTGTGACCCCTCTGCACCCTGCACTTGATGGTGGGATCTTTGGTCTTTTGGCTCTCTGCTCACCCCTTTCCTTCCAAGATATCAACACCACATTTTCATTCCTTCCTGGGGGGCTTCTGGGGTGGCTGGCAGGGTGAC
Source organism: Seriola lalandi dorsalis (assembly GCF_002814215.2). NCBI lineage: Eukaryota > Metazoa > Chordata > Actinopteri > Carangiformes > Carangidae > Seriola > Seriola lalandi. Next base: position 326 of record NW_019484211.1, on the reverse strand, counting down.
AAGCAAAGCAGGAAGGCTAAATCCAGCTCTCGAAAGCACAACAAACTGAGCTTTCTCCAAACACAGCAGCGCCACTGCTCCTGAGGGCAGAGAAACCACTGAGCAAACAGCTCTATCAGCAAAGTAAATTCCATGATTCATATAGGACAACACCACCAGACACCCCAAAATAAGAAATAGATTGAACCTACATCAGTATTGCTTATGAAAGAGGAAAAGTAAAGTTACACAGAAAGGAAATCATTGGTGAAATACATAAATATATAAATATATTCTGCCATTCATCACTCACACACACACACACACACACACACACACACACACAC
>NW_019484210.1:0-644 GCF_002814215.2 Seriola lalandi dorsalis | reverse complement strand
GACATCAGCATTGTTGAGAGTGCAACCAGGGGGGAGCTCAACCACTCATCATGAATAGCTGAGAGGAAAAACTCTGAGTGGCTCCACTTTGTCTGCATTGCGGGCTGCCCCGAATGTAACTCAACTGAGCTACACTCATATCTGCTTCATCCATGACCAGGAGCTTCTCTCTTTCTTCTTTCCCTCAGTGGATGATAAAGAAAAAAAGGAAATGAAGCAGCACTGCTAAAGTCCTATTTTTCTTGTAACTATGACCAACTCCGTATTGTAATATTTGATTCTATGTTACTGTCCACACCTTCTTGTCACAACATTCAACTTAGATTAGAAAAGCCTGGTGTGTGTTAAACAACGCATCGTACGAACTTGTTTATTTAAAGCATATAGAAACAATCAGTGCCCCACATTCTCATGAGGAGAGCAAACAAATATATGAAGTAATCTAAAATGGTTATTTATGACCTGTGTTTTTTCACCAGTTCAGATAAATGAGCTTCAAACAGTAGCTGGAGCTACAACAAAGTTTAAACACACGGTTAGGTGATTTCAATAATGCTCAAACATGTGGGCTAAATTAACCACGGGCAAGTTCCTTCATTCTTCTTGGAAAAAAAAAAAAAAAAAGTATTTTGGGAGGAAAAAGA
>NW_019484209.1:0-644 GCF_002814215.2 Seriola lalandi dorsalis | reverse complement strand
GAAAATAAGGTAACGACGAATCTTAACTCAAGGTCCACACACTACTTCTTCATGACAACTGAACAAACTGTGTATGATGCAGTTGACAGCTTATGCAACAGATACTAACCTGAACCTTGTGTTAAGATAAACACGTTCCCAAACTCAAGAATCAACTTTTACACTCAAAAATAAGTACATTTTTCTCCCACGTTGGCCTGTAGAGGGTTTGTCTACTCACTGCAATGCAACAAAGAGGAAAAAAAAAGAGCATAACAGTTGGCAGTTTATTAGGAACACCAAGCTAAAATTGATGCAATCTAATACAACAATGCTGCAGTAAATCCTCCTATAAGAAGGTTATAATGTGAAGTTTGTATAGTGAAGGCTGTAAGTTTGTGTTGCTGTTGAACTGTATTACATTAAACAGTGTGGTGTTTCTCTTAATACAAAACAATAGAGTTCAACTGCAAGATGATCACACTGCTGAATCAACATCTCTAAAACAATATCAACACTAACTGAACATTATAACCTTCATGTAGGAGAATGTACTGCAGGACTGTTGTATTACACTGCATCAGTTTGAGCTAGATGTACCTAATAAACTGGTAACTGTACTAGTGGCAAGTTGCAACGCAATAAAAGGCAACACTCACCATGTT
>NW_019484208.1:0-680 GCF_002814215.2 Seriola lalandi dorsalis | reverse complement strand
AGGAAAGGAAAGGAGAGGAGAGGAGAGGAGAGGAGAGGAGAGGAGAGAAGAGGAAAGGAAAGGAAAGGAAAGGAAAGGAAAGGAGAGGAGAGGAGAGGAGAGGAGAGGAAAGGAAAGGAAAGGAAAGGAAAGGAAAGGAAAGGAAAGGAAAGGAGAGGAGAGGAGAGGAGAGGAGAGGAGAGGAGAGCATTGGAATGGAGTCAAAGACAAGTTTGTCTCTCAAGTGACTCTTGAAAACTGTCGTAATAATCCGATGAATCACAGCAAAAATTCACGGTAAAAAAAAAAGAACACAAGGATGCTCTATTACAATACACAATTACAACAAAACAAGAAAAAGGAGACACACATTTTATAATCAGAAACTGCTTCTTCTCTGCACACACACATTCAAGCTCGCGAAGGAGCAAATCACCTACTGTTCTCACACGGCCATGTGCTATGAAATGATTCCACCTCTTCTTCCCTTCATAAACCAGTAATCATTTTACGCGCTCATCTCCCCTCATTTTCTTTTGTTGTCTCCCTCGCTTGGTCCCTCTCTCCCTCACGTCCTAGTCTCTAATTTACCCAGCATCCTGCGGTGCACAGGAGCCTCTCAAATTGCCTTTGTCCATTTGCGTACACGGCTGGGGACAGTGTGTGCGGTGTCTGCTGGTGTGTGTGTGTGTGTGTGTGTG
>NW_019484207.1:0-644 GCF_002814215.2 Seriola lalandi dorsalis | reverse complement strand
TCAGTATCCAAGAAATCCAATATTTAAGTATTAAACATTAAACTCACATCAGGATTGGGGACAAAAAAATTGATTGGTACAGCCATAACTGTTGATATAAAAAGTATGTCTGAGTGCAGCTTTAATGCCTTTGCTATCATTAGCTACCATGAGCTACTGGTCCTACCAGACCAAGTAAGGCTGTAACAACAAAACCCCTGACTCTACTGAACTGAATGAATTCAGCTTTTCATTTGTAAGAGGGAGAATGTCTTACTACTTCTTTCAAAAGGTAACATGGTCTCACTTTAAGTCAAGTAATGTATGTCATTCAATGAACCAAACAGACAAAATGCTGTTATCTTACATAATTGGTACAGGGAGGGAGTAGAAAAAAATGGTGACATGGCCACCCAACAGCAACAGGAAGTACAAGAATAGATGGCCAACGATACATCCTCCCAGAGCAAACTAGACCATTAACTTGTCATCAATAATGTATTATACTTTATGTGTTGTAAGTGTTTACTAATTATATTCTCAAGTCCTGACTGATCATCAGGTATGTAGTGAGCTGACCTTAGTAACTGACTTTACATACACACTGTACATTGAGTTTCCCTGAGTGAGTCAACACCCCTTCCTGCCCAACAAACACACACTGA
>NW_019484206.1:0-644 GCF_002814215.2 Seriola lalandi dorsalis | reverse complement strand
TGTGTGTGTGTGTGTGTGTGTGTGTGTGTGTGTGATTGCGTGCTTGTTGAGTGAGTGAGACACACAGATATGTAGCATGTTCCCCTAACAGATGGGAATTATTCATGCTGCACAATGTACAGTGTGTGTGTGTGTGTGTGTGTGTGTGTGTGTGTGAGAGAGAGAGAGAAGGAAAGCATCTGGTTTTAGAGAGCAATTTCTTATCATCTTGAACATTTTTTTTATCTGATCTTTGTTCATCTGAATGAAAAACTTTTCATTTTAGTTCAGGTTATGTATATATATTTTGATCATTTAATGTACCCTAGAAGCTCGCTCATACTTTGATGTGATTGTCCTTATTTCATTGTGGTTGTTGTTCTTGATGATATGATTTACTTTGGCTTAGAGCCACTGCTACATTTTCATTATCAATACATTTTTAGATTACCTCCTCAATTAATCCAATAATTGTAAATACCTGCACCATCACCACAATCGAAGGTGGGATGAAAAGTCCACTATCATGGCTGCTGCACACTGTGCATCTGTGTCTTGATGACATGAATTGTACAAAGTGGAGTAATGGCACATTCAGCCATTCTTTCATTAATAATTGAATAATAATATAAAATATAAAATAATAAAATATAACAACCCCCCCC
>NW_019484205.1:0-644 GCF_002814215.2 Seriola lalandi dorsalis | reverse complement strand
TTAAACAGGAAGTTGATCAAATAAAACTGGTGGAACAGAAATAAAGGGCTGGTCTCTGATTGGACGGATCCACAAAGAAGCATCTGATTGGTTGTTACAGTCTAACATTAACCCTAACCCTGCCACCAAAACGTCTCAACTCAAGGGCCACTTATTGGCTTTTTCCAGAGCTTTCAACGCCATCTTGCAGTCTTCCTCAGCATAGTGACTTCAGTTCAGGACAAAGGCAGTAGGTGGACTTAACTCAATGACCACTTACTGGCTTTTTCCAGCTTTCAGAGCTTTCAGTCTGACTCTGTTCAATGAGAAACCACGATAATGCTGAAAAGCCACATTTTGTGAATCGTGGTCAGAAACACCAGACTGGTCCTTTAATGTCACTTTGAGGGGCGTGTCTTTCCTCCTGGAGACTCCAGCTCTGACCTTTTCACTTCTTCCTGGTCTTGCCTGGTTTTGCGAGTAGGTCCGGGTTGATCTGATCTGGTGTTAGTCCTCTGACGGAAAAGAGACGGGCGGCGCGCTCCGACAGCGTCCCCCCACACTTTAACCCACGAGACATCAGTTCCTCCTTCAGGACGTCCAGACCCAGAGACTCCAGCTGCTGGACTGATGTCACCGAGGACAGGTCCACCGGAGCCTGGTCC
>NW_019484204.1:0-644 GCF_002814215.2 Seriola lalandi dorsalis | reverse complement strand
TTTATACAAAAGTACAAATTCTTCTGCAGATTTATGTCACAGGTTTAAAAATGTTGATTTACAACCACAAACTCTAGAATTATTTCTGAACATCACTTTATAAGCTCAAGATTTTTTTGACCCTATAACTTGAGCCAGTGCCGGCCCGTGGCAGAGGCAGTATAGGCGAATCCTAGGGCCACCATCATCTCGAGGGGGCACCACAAATGGGGGAAAATGTTTAACTTTTACTCTTTACTTATACTATTGCAACTATTATTTTGAGATATTATACTCAATATTGCTCTCTGGGGAGGATGGGCAAGTTATCTGACGTGACCCCAGAAAAGACGCTGTATCTTTCATCAAGTCAAAACGACCAAAGCTCTCTGGTGCCCAGGGTAAATGAACAGGCTATTGCATTGGTAGTTACTGTGTTAACTTGCTAGCTTACTTTTGGAAGATAGTAACGTGGTTTGCTCATCAATAAATAGCTCGAGTTAACGTCAGTTAACGTTATTCCCTCTTTAAATTCATCAGGGAAATTTGGAAATATTAACATTATGAGTATTCAGGTGTTGTTTTCACCTGCTGGCTGTATCATACATTTTATTGACATCTGGTCAGCCAACGTTTGCCCTGCTTGTAATAGTCACACAGAGTTA
>NW_019484203.1:0-644 GCF_002814215.2 Seriola lalandi dorsalis | reverse complement strand
GGCCTTAGTTTCAGGAACTGTGTTTTTTGCAGTGGTGAAAAACTGTAATATCTGTGTGTGATGTGTGTGAACCAGGAGCTCCAGGACCTGGTGCGTCAGTACTCTCAGGCTGTCCCTGTGCACAAGACCTGGCTGGAGTCCTGCTTCTCCAAACAACGAAAAGTCAACACTGCTCAGTTCATGCACCGCCTCAGATAACACTATGATAAAATATATTAAAGCCCTAATCAACTCAGCTGTCTGCTTTCAACAGATGAATGTCATGTCATTTCAAAACAAGTTATAATGATTGATTTACAAATAAACAAAGACTTCTCTTCTTACTGCTGTGTTGGAGGTTTGTGTTGACACTTGTGGCAGGACACAGTTTGCTTCTATAGGAACAGTAATCAGCAACAGGTCTGTCATAAATCCAGTGTGTGGAAGAGCAACACACACACACGTTCACTCACACACACACTGACATATTTCATTCCCCTACCTTATAATCAAGTGTGAACCTCATTTAAATTGGTGAGAAAACGTCAAAATGTCCCCACAACTATGGTTTCAAACCAAAATTTGTCCACACAACAATACAAAGACATCTGTCTCACACACACACACACACACACACACACACACACACACACGCTGTGGTAGGC
>NW_019484202.1:0-703 GCF_002814215.2 Seriola lalandi dorsalis | reverse complement strand
GAATACAGGCTGTGTGCATTTCTCTGTGGACTGAGGCTTTGATACTTTCACAGTATTAATATAGAAGCTAGAGCTGATCTATAATCACACTACACATGGACACAGACCTTTAGACTATATGGGACCTTTAAATAATCCCCTTATTGTTGATCAACAGGGTCACAACTGGAATGAGCTGGACCTGGGAGAGGACAGAAAGTCAGAGCTGGTGGTTTACGTGGTCCTCCCGGTCGTCTCCGTCCTCCTGCTGGCTCTCCTGGTCGGTCTGGTCTACCGCCGGTGGTCCCGCAGCAAGCTGAGCCTGGCCAACATCATCGCCCTGGACCTCGACGACACTGAGAGCAGCGCCGAGTTCCTCTGCTCCCTCACCAGGAACGCAGAGCGCCACACCAGCACCAGCTCCGATGGATCGGACGGAGTCTTTGTCATGGTCTACCTGCCTCCACCTTACGAAGAAACCCTCACCAAGATCACGCGGGCCGCCAGCCTCTCCAGCTCCAAGGACGTGGAGTCGATAAAGATAGAGGACCTGGAGGCCAAGCTGTGTCCAGAGCTCAAGTCCAGCGGCCAGTATGTGTGATAAGGGGCTAATGCTGCAGCATGAAAAGACATTATAACTCCAATATTTGGTGTTTTTAACTAACTTTGTTGTCTGTAAATTATAATTATTTAATTATCACTCAACTTGACAGCTCTGTAGAGC
>NW_019484201.1:0-644 GCF_002814215.2 Seriola lalandi dorsalis | reverse complement strand
CTGGCTCCTACTGGTGTCATCCGGACAGGAGGCCCTGATCCTCGGGGTTTCCTCGTCCGTCTTGGTGCCCCTGCAATGGGCAGACTTGGAGCTGTCAATGCTCTGAAGCCTCTTGACAAGTGCTGTCACATTTCTGCCTCACTCGGTCTGTCTTTAGTCATTATCGAGCGATGTAACGTTTACACCGGGAGGAGAAGTTCAGCCACCTTGTTAGAGTCCATTATTTAATTGATTATTAAAAGATAATAACCCCCTGCAGCAAGGCCGCACAGGGCTCCACGGAGAGCTTTATGTGATGCTTCCCATGCGCCAGTTTAACAGATAATGTAAACTCCTCAGGTCAGAACCAACTGAAAACAGACAGGAAAGGCTGGGTTACCATCAACTGCCGGGGCCCTAGACTTCTAGAGGCCCCAAAGAGCCACAGTTTCTGGGTACCATTTGTTTAGCTAATTTGACATATTCCAAATGTTTGAGAATTTGCACCACTGAAATACAATTTTATTTGCACCCTGCATTATGACATAATTTTGTGGACCTGTTTGTAGGGCCTCAAGATTATGTAATTGTTTCTATCTATCTATCTATCTATCTATCTATCTATCTATCTATCTATCACCTGTCCCACCAAGAACAGTTTTGTA
>NW_019484200.1:0-644 GCF_002814215.2 Seriola lalandi dorsalis | reverse complement strand
CACACACACACACACACACACACACACAAACACATGCGCACACACAGCACCTCTACCAGCCAACTCCGGCCACCCTGCCCACCCAGCAGGCCTCCTCATGGGTAGCCGAAGTCCAGGGCTTTCCCAGGGTGTCAGGTTGAGCATTGGACACCCCCTCCCCTGTCAGGACTGTTATTACAGAGGGTCAACTGTCACCATTGTTTCCATTTAGATAGTGAGAAAAACAGGCAACTGGAGACAAGCAGAAGCCATTTGGGAATCTAAATGAATCAAGAGCATAGATCCCCTTACCTGTATCAATATTATTCACTCAGCAGTGGGTCTGCTCATCAAATACAGGCAGATAGAGGATTACACTTCAAAGTCATTCATTTTAGTTGTTGTGGATTTGACAAGAGGACCAGGGAGCTTTGGTTTCTTATTAGATACTCCTTGAGGTATTTGAGATTTTGATAATATTTTTTAATTACACAGCGTAAGAAAAATTTGAAATTTAGCAAGGATCATTCTGTGGATTTCTCATAGATTCTGCTGCCATCTAGTGGTTAGTGGTAGTAGTTACACCCTTTTCCAAGTACGTCATTCCTTAGGTCTCTTGGTGTTACAATATTCTGAACTGTGTGTGTGTGTCTGTGTGTGTGTGT
>NW_019484199.1:0-644 GCF_002814215.2 Seriola lalandi dorsalis | reverse complement strand
TTAAGTTATGACTTTGTCTCTCTGTGCTGACGTCTCATATGCTCCAGCTTCCCTCAGTCTCAGTGTGCGACAGGACAGCTGTCTTCCTCACAGCTCCGGTGCAGACGTCTCTTTTACAGGCAGGTGCTTTGATAAACAAGTCTCTGTGCAGAGGCAGCTCTCTGTTTGTCCGGAGTGACTCTCACTATGTGATGCACACACTCCACTGTAAACACGGCGACAATAATCACTATCACTCTGTCGACTAAAGTGAGGGATGAGCGGTGAAATCTCTCAATTTCTGTCCTTTTCAGAGGAGGCAGAGCGCCGCTGTGTCAGTCTTCCTCTCCGCAGAAGTAGTTGCAAAAGAACAGTGAGACAACCAATAAGTTTCTAGAGAGAGAGAGAGACAGAGGGAGAGAGAGAGCGACAGAGAGAGCGAGCGAGGCGGCAGGGATTGTGTCTGGCTGAGTTGTGTTATCAAAGAGATGGCTGCCATTTCTCCCAGCTGACACCTGTGTTTCATCTCTACCTCACACTGTGTGTGTGTCTGCTGTGTGTGTGTGTGCGTGTTTGTGCGCCGCGTGTGGGAGAATGACATTCTGTACCTGACGGGGATGATTACAGGTTGGCAGGAATTTAAAGTCAGGAAAACAGGACGGGGA
>NW_019484198.1:0-644 GCF_002814215.2 Seriola lalandi dorsalis | reverse complement strand
TTTCTTTACATTTTCTTTACCTTTATACCTTTACATATCTTTACCTCTCTGCCTCTCCCTGTCTGTCCTCTGTGCAGTCATCATCTGCTCGCCACCGTATACGAGACCAAAGGAGAGTTTCGATCAGCTCTGCAACACGAGAAAGAGGCTTATTCAATATATAAGAGCCAGGTGTGTTTTAAAATGCTGCAATACCATGTTTGCTGGTGTTATGCTGATATGCTCGTCCTTCTAACTGAGAGACTTCATTTTTGCGTGTATGAAGGTTGGTGAGAACCATGACAGTACGAAGGAAAGCTCAGAATACCTGAAGAGCCTCACTCAGCAGGCTGTGGTCCTTCAGAAAGCCATCAACCATATCTACAGTAACACACCTAGTGCCTGTATTCCACCTCCAAAGGTTTGTATTGTTTGTTAAGTCCATTTCCATAAGTATTACGCCCATTTCTGGTTGTGTGACACTTTATCTCATCTGTGTTTCTCTCCAGTTTTCCACTCCGAGCCTTCCTGCAATCCTTCAGCAGCTCAACCTGACATGTGGAATCATTCTCATCCCCCTCAGGTGAACAGTAAAGCACTCTCAGTTATGGCATCAATAATGCGATTGTAATGATAACCTCACCTGCTGATTATTCTGATGAAAG
>NW_019484197.1:0-644 GCF_002814215.2 Seriola lalandi dorsalis | reverse complement strand
TTGTGTCCTTGTCAAAATATGTTCATAATTACTACGTCTCTGATTAGTCATATGTTGCGTCGTGATATTTAACAAAATAATATTTACTGCATGGGAAGTGTGAAGAATCATGGAATGTCACAGTACACTAGTTTGCGCCTTTTCGACCATTATTTTCACTGCTGCCACTGCACGCAAACTAGAGACCATGCTTTTTACATTTAATGGCAGATTTTAGAATACTAGGCTACTGGTCTTGGTCTCTCCTCATGCATCTACATCGACACAGGTGCAGCTACATTTCCATCCTTTTCCACCTGAAAAGTCAACTTATAGTCTGGCAGACCCAGAGCTGGAGCAGAACACAGCATATATTTCACATGACGAAAAGCATGTTTCATTTCCTCAGTCCACTGAATAGTTGGAGTAGTCTCTTTTAGTGTAGCAGCACGTAACACAGCATCATATGTTGCATATTCCAGTAACCATGCCTGGCAATAGTTTACTGGTCTCCAAATCTCCTTGATTGCATTGATTCGTTCAGCTGACAGATACCGACAACCATCTTTCAGAACATATCCCAAATAGTGAACATAGTCCTGACAAAACTGGAGCTTCGCACGTGATGCTTTGTCCACCTGTGGCCAGATGAGTCATCAAGGCAA
>NW_019484196.1:0-644 GCF_002814215.2 Seriola lalandi dorsalis | reverse complement strand
GCACATGCACCAGTTCTTCGCCTGAGCAGAACAAGAACCACCATCAACTTTAGTCCCACAGAAGAAATTATACAGCTCTTTTTCCTGTGCTCCCCATGACAAGTAACTGATCTCCATGTGCGAGAGCTTTTCAAAAACCCGCTTTGAAGTAAATACACAGTCGCAAAAAAGACGTAGGACAAATCATCTCTGTAGGTTGCGCTGCGACACACAAAACCAACACATCTATGTGAAAAAGAGAGTTAAGGGTCGATATCAGTGCGATGCGAGTCCTGAGACCGGCTGAGGAGGCTTCAAATCTGGCTCGTGACCTTTATCGCCCGCTTCTCCCTCTCTCAACATTCTCACTATATTGTATTGCGCTCTATCTAAAGCAGCAATGCCCTGTAATAATCTTACAAAAATGAGCAGGTCATGGTGTTAGCCCCCTTTTGGCCGTGAAGGTGGAAAAACTTCAATGGCAAGCAATCAGATTTAAGCCGGCAGATTCATGTGGCGAGTGGTTTTTAAAAGGTTCGCATTAACCTGCCATAACACCGGCCCCAGACGGACAGACAGGCGGAATATCAGGTGTAAAAGCTCGCTCTGTCTATCATACACACTCCATTGTTGCCGGTTTCACTCTCTCCTCCTCCCCCTCCTCC
>NW_019484194.1:0-645 GCF_002814215.2 Seriola lalandi dorsalis | reverse complement strand
GGATGAAGCTCCTCACTGATGATGGGAAAGTTACAGAGTAAAATGGCGGCAGACGGATCAAACACATCAGATTCTTCCTGCCTGAACAGAGTGGAACAGCGTCTGAGTGAATCTTCACCTCAAATCAAATTAGACCGTCTACCTGCTACAGGTGTCTCATGTGGTCTCCTTCCTCCAGCTCCTCACACACTGTGGGTGTCACCCCGTAAATGATGCATATATTTACACAAAGATAGCGACATGGAGGAACAGTGTGCTTTATCACCATTGTTTTAGGATGAGAAATATCTTGATTTAAATTACACATTTAAAAACAGGCGGCTTTAAAAAGGGAGAAAATGATTCAGGATCTGGAATAAAATACTACGAAGCCCAGAGTGTCAGTGTGTGATGTGTGTGTCTGCTCATTCTACATGATGGAAATGTACAGTCATTTAAGTGTATGTGTGTGTATGTGTGTGTGTGTGTGTGTGTGTGTGTGTGTGTGTGTGTGTGTTGGACACATCAACTTTTGGGAAGCAACAGAGGACTAAAGAAAAATGACACTGAAAAGAGGGAAATAAAAAAACTACTGGTATGGCGAACTGTGCTGCCTGTAACTGACGGCCTGAGCACAGACCCTCCCCAACTCCCCCCCCTGACCCC
>NW_019484193.1:0-645 GCF_002814215.2 Seriola lalandi dorsalis | reverse complement strand
ATTTTTTCTGTAACCTCTGCAGAGTGTGTGTTTGTGTGTCCTTTCTGCTGACAGAGGCTGCTTGTGGGCTGCAGTGTGAGTGAATGTGCGACGGCTGGCAGTGACAACCTTCTCTTATTTCAACTCTCTCTCTCACACACACACGCACACACGCACACACACGATCGCAGATGTTGTCTAACGGGATGTGACATGGATAACAGTCTCCATCGCTCCCACCAGCAAACACACACACCAGTCTCAGGGCTGGGGACTCTCTGTGACACACACACTGATGCAGAGCGACATTAACACTCCACAAACACACACAGCCAGACCAGAGATGCAGTCCCACACTTACACACACAAACACACTCTCATACACTTTAACCACTCAGCGCTGTGTCAGCAGCCAGGCTCTATTTCCTCCGACGGAGAGAGCACGTCTTTCACTCTCACACACCTGCACATAAACACACACACAGGCTTCATGGCATGGAGTGGACTGGTCAGCAGTCTGCTGCTAATGAAACTGAACACACACACACACACACAGGGCATTTTTCTGTGATCTGACATATAGCTGGAAAGTGACTGAGACACACACTGCAGAGACTGCAGTCTGCAAGTTTGATTACTGATATGTGATAGATACGAATAGATATA
>NW_019484192.1:0-645 GCF_002814215.2 Seriola lalandi dorsalis | reverse complement strand
TTTTTTTTTTTTTTTTTTTTTTTTTAGCCGAGCCGTCCTCTGCTTTGCTTATTATCTTTGTATTCTGGACTCCAACAATGTGTCGCCACGTTCAGCTTCCAGTCTGACAGTCTTCTCTAGCCTCAGGTCAAACAAGCTAAAGTGATGTGGTGGGCGGTGAGGCTGCTCTATTTAATGTTTTCTTTGGGAAAGGCATTTCATAGAAAAACAATGTAAGTTCAGTTTGTAAGTTGTATCAGCACAGACGTGTGAGTCTGGGAGCAGTGGATCTCCTCACTGCTGGTCACGTTCTCCTAATGTGGGCCACACCAAAGTGCTGCACCTCAGGTATGACCTCCTTCAGATCCCATGGTCTCTGTCGCTGACAAATACTTCAGAAAACATTCAATGTTTGACTGGAAGGAATCAAACAGATTAAAAAAGCCGCTCTATGTCACCATACAGACAGTGTCAGCTACTGTCTACTGTCTAGATACCGTCTAGTTAATGTGGTTACCCTTAGTCTGTCAGAGAGTAACCAGCTGGGCGCTTGCCAAAACGAGAAATGCCTCTTATGGATGTCAGTAGCAGCCAAAGCTCCAGCTGTACAGTAGCTCCACAGTTGTTCGTCACAGATGATATTCAACCTGTATTTTCCTCTACTGA
>NW_019484191.1:0-645 GCF_002814215.2 Seriola lalandi dorsalis | reverse complement strand
TTTTTTTAATTTGGACCAAAGAAACAACTAAGGAGGATCCAACTAAACAATAAACAGTAGAAGAAGAAATAGAACAGAGCTATGTCTGAATATTTTAATCAGTTTATTGTGTGCACTCGTTGTATGATTCTTTTGAAAAAAGACATGGTTATACATTAACTGATACATTCACAACATGTCCGTGTGGTTTTATATGTAGACCGACCGTAGGTGCATTCATTTTGTGTGTGTGTGTGTGTGTGTGTCACATTTGTCACGCATCTTAGCTGAGGTACAGGTTGCTGTCTGAAAAATGGCAGCCCCAAACATCCTTACTCCACGTCTCCAGATATTCATCACGTTACATCATGATCCATTCGCTCAGCAGACATCCTGCCTGAAATGCCTTTCAGGTTTGACTCCTCGGGTCTGGATACCATAGTCTGTCTGTTACATAATTTGTCTGCAGGAAAGATGTGGTCTCTCTCTCTCTTTTTTTCATGCTGCTTTCAATTCCACACACATACCTGAGGTTGTCTGTCTTCCAGAATCAGTGTATCTGTTGCAGATTTCACTGTGGACTGTGGAGAAGGGATTCAGACTGCAATGGATTTGCATGCTTTTTGAACTGGGCCATGTGCAAATGGGGGAGAAAAAAATAGATTC
>NW_019484190.1:0-645 GCF_002814215.2 Seriola lalandi dorsalis | reverse complement strand
CCCCAGCACATATGTTTCTTTATGGCCACAAGCACAATCATGTCTCTCCTGACAACCTAGCAAAAGGCTCTTAAATCATTTGGCACTGGTGAAGTCCTAATCCAGAGACAGAGTGACAGGTAATGTATTTCAACGAAGTGGTCCGTTTCCATTCAGGCTCTTAGGCTGTTAAAGTTTCACATTAGCACGGGGATGACAGGTGGCGGACGGTCAGAGAAAAATAGTGAGGGTGAAGCAGTTTCTACGGAACCACCCTGCAGCAGGACAAAGGAGGTAAAGATGGAAGCAAATGTGGTGTTTGGAAATGGGGAATGCAAGGCTGTAAGAGTGAGCTGTTGAGAAGTGCCCTCCAGCTACCTAACATGAGTGTAAGCGACAATGAGTGAGAGTTTAGCACACTTCTTTTGTCAGCTGAAGGATTAGGTGCTGTGAATTGGTAGTCCCAGTGCCTCGCCCCAATTGAAAGGCAAAAACCTTGAGAATTACTGTTTCCTTTTGCTTTGTTAGCGCTGAAGTAATCACTTTTCTGAAATGTTCTGATTCCAACGTGCTTAAATGATCGGTTGATGAATAACTGAAACTAACTGGACTACTTTATCAAAAGCGGAAGTGCAGTAAAAACATCAGTACCAAGGATGTCACAGT
>NW_019484189.1:0-645 GCF_002814215.2 Seriola lalandi dorsalis | reverse complement strand
GTGTGTGTGCGTGTGTGTGCGTGTGTGTGTGTGTGCGTGTGTGTGCGTGTGTGTGTGTGTGTGTTTGCTTGTGTGCATGCGTGCGTTCGTGTATGTGTTTGTGTTTATGTATGTATTTCTGACTGTGTGGGTGTGTTATGAGATTAAAAGTACCGCTTTACCAGGGTTTTGCACTAAGCACTTGGAAGCTATCTGTTGTGGATAATGTCCTTTCCAACTTTTTTTGACTTGTATCCAATCATTTATTTTTACAGTGCCTTTTTGTCATTTTGCAGATGCTTACATCCACAGGGACTTGCAATAAGTTAAAATAATGTATTGCCAGCAATACAAGCAGCCAATAGGGAGAACCGGGGCCAAAACAACAGTGCCCAGACAGTAGAAAGTTATGTCTGTGTCGTTGTGATGTTCATGTATCACCGAAAAGCCAGTGGTCTAATAATAGAGAAGTGCTACAGTAAGCACAGAAATACCTCTCTCCTTCTCTTGGTTTCTTTGTCCCCATCTCCTCTCTGTTTTGTCGTTTGGCCCCTCTTCTTTTATTGTCTACTCCTCTCAGGTCTGTCAAACCGCTCCTCTTGTTTTCTCTTATCTCCTCTCCTCTGTTCGCATTTCCTCTCTCTCCTCTTTTTTTTTTTTTTTTTT
>NW_019484188.1:0-645 GCF_002814215.2 Seriola lalandi dorsalis | reverse complement strand
TTATTATTTGTCTCGTCTATCCTGAAATCTATGATGGGTGCATGTGTGCTTGCATGTGTGGTCCTTGTATGCCACCCAGCAGGCTTTTACAAGGAGGCTCATCAGAGGTCTTCCCACCTTCACAGCTCGAGATCTAACCACGCGCGGTGAAACCCACACGCAAACCATAATGAGATATTCATGAGGAACACACATCAGCCTTGTGCCGCTATTAGATGTTTGTGTCGTGTGGCCTCCCTCCCATGTGTTAGCCTGCAAAGACAAGGAGGCAGAGTTGGAGACGTGTGTTTCTTGTGTCAAAAAACAGTGTTGATAATGCATGGAACAGGAGAATACAGTGTAAGGCCTGACTTTAAAATCAATTATTAACCTGCTTGCATCTGCTTTGCTTGGATGGATAATCACACATTCACACTGCAAGCAACAGTGTTTTCAAAGATTGGGGGCATTTCATAATGCTATTGCATGTTAATGGTCTCATGCAGTCAAAGTTTTAAACAGACCATGTACAGTATCTTACACTGCTTTGGTTTTTCCCCTTACATCATGGCATGTATTGATAATTGACAGTAGGATCAATTTTAGAGCAAAATTTGGAAACAAGGAGAAAGAAATCAGTAGTATTTCAGCGACGTTTACTCAGGC
>NW_019484187.1:0-647 GCF_002814215.2 Seriola lalandi dorsalis | reverse complement strand
CACACAACTACAGTCACACAACTACATCACACAACTACAGTCACACAACTACAGTCACACAACTACATCACACAACTACAGTCACACAACTACAGTCACACAACTACATCACACAACTACAGTCACACAACTACAGTCACACAACACACAAAAGGCTTTTTACCAACAAGACGATCAGGATCATGAGATCAGGTGGAGACCAAACACAGAGCTAAAAGAGCGGGAAACACTGGACTGAGATTCACAGAGACTCATCATGTTGAGAGTCTCTAAAAGAGTCCAGCCACAGGTCTGTGCAGCAGGTTCTTATGACATCATAGTTTGATTTTGTTGCTAGGCGACATCTAGTGGTCGTAGTGATGATGACAGGAGCGAATGGAAAAGTGGTGGTGACGTAGAATAAAGAGAGACAGAGTCGACGTCAGCAGGAGGAGGATGGACGTGACACAGGAGAGCGGTGTGTTCGATTCCCATGTGAAAGCAGCTGTTTATGTTGTTACCATGGTAACAAAGATCGTCCAATGCTGAGGAAGTGCCTATTTAAACTCAAACCACCATCTTTTCCTGAACCTAACCAAGCCGTGACCGTTATTATAGTAACCATGGTGACGAAAGGTAGGTGCGCCTCCGTCGGTACAGTCTGTGCG
>NW_019484186.1:0-645 GCF_002814215.2 Seriola lalandi dorsalis | reverse complement strand
GCCTGCAGCACATTTGCTGCTTTAAAAGAAAAACTATGTGCAGACCTCCAGGAACACGGAGATCGTCTACCGCTGGTTCATTCAAGGTTCCAGTAACTGCTGTAAGGAAATGAAAGATGCAGCTTTTATCAATTACGGCCTAAAGCTGTGGAACATACGACCTGTAGAAATCAGACGCAGCTCGCTCGGTATTTTTAGCAGAAAGTTCAAAACCTTTAAACCAGATCTGACTTTCCTGATATAGGAACTTCTTTCTTTTAAAATGATCTTATCTGATTTTATTCATTCTTTATATTTTCATTTATTTCTATTTTATTAGCATTTCTACTTATTTTATTATTAGGTTTTATGTTCTTGTTTTTATGTTCCTTTTATTTTATTTTCATGTGAAGCACTTGGTTCATGTATTGTATTTGTTGTAAAGGTGCCATACAAATAAAAATAGAACAAAATGTATTTATTTATTTATCATCACAGCAGGTGAGACAGTAATCTAAGCAGCAAGCCTTGTGCAGTGATGTGTGATGATCGATTCTGCACAGGCCTGGCTTGTCTCAAACAAAGCTGCTGTTGAGGCAGGTGAAGACGCAGCCAGGTGACGGCTGCAGGGGAATGGAAGAAGCAAACTTACTGCAGGGTTCAGGG
>NW_019484185.1:0-645 GCF_002814215.2 Seriola lalandi dorsalis | reverse complement strand
CAACCTGTTCAACCTCCAGTGTGAGACAAATAACACTCTCGAATTACAGAAATATAAAGCAGATACAGTGAAGAGGAAGCGTACCCACTGTATGAGTCCAGCAGATGATCTTTCCTCTCCCTTTACGAAACGTGTGACCCCCTCAGATTTACTTTGTGACCTCTTCAGGAACCACTGCTCTTTAGCATCACCACTCACACATAGTAGATTGCATGAATGAATACCAGCGGTTTCTAGCAGTGTCTCACCACTGCAGTATGTTTACCACTGGTCTGGCTATATAGTGTAGATCTGTTTCTGATCAACTGTCTGAACAGTGGGATGAAAGCAAGTCCAGACTTGTCCTCTCAGGGTTGGTGAAAGGCATTCTGGGGAATGTAGGAAACTCCTGTAAAGAATTGAAGACCAGAAATTGCTGATATCTACAAGCCTCTGAACAAAATCTCATGTGACAGAAGGAACAGAAGGGTCGGCTAGAAAACGTAAAATTCAAATAGTTTTTAATGTACTGAGAGAGAAAGAAAGGGAGAGAATGGGTGGTGGTGGTGGTGTGTGTGTGTGTGTGTGTGTGAGAGAGAGAGAGAGAGAGAGAGCAAGAGGCCTATGCTCTGTCCACAGCTCCCCAGTGCCTCTTCCGAGAAATGG
>NW_019484184.1:0-645 GCF_002814215.2 Seriola lalandi dorsalis | reverse complement strand
GTGTCTGACTGGGAGTAAACATCTGCAGCTGGTTCAACATCTGGTGGAGAGACTGAGAGCAGCAGGTTAAGACCTTTCTGCATCTGCTGTCCACATACTTTTGGCCACATGTGTTTTTTTTTAAATTTATTACTCTGAGCTTTCCCCCATATGCTCTAAGTGCTTTGCTCCGTATCTTTGAGTCTGTATTTCACCTGTATCAAGTCCTTCAGCCAAATATATCAGGGACACGAACACAGTGAAATGAGACTTTGTGGAACCTGGTTTTTATTAGTTTCAGTGAACGGCTCCTCGCTGTGTGAATTCAGTCGCCACAGGACGCCAGGATCAGACACCGGCACAGGGAAATAAAAACTCACTCCTCAGTGACGAAGAATTATTTCCTTCCTGGCAACAAACAACAACAAAAAAAAACTGTTTCTGGTGTTTTTTTAGTTTTATGGAAAATCTGTGATTTAATACTGAACTGGTTTTAAACTGTATTTATATTCGTCATGTTTGGA
This sequence comes from Seriola lalandi dorsalis, assembly GCF_002814215.2. NCBI lineage: Eukaryota > Metazoa > Chordata > Actinopteri > Carangiformes > Carangidae > Seriola > Seriola lalandi. The sequence goes on along the minus strand of NW_019484184.1, from coordinate 142 downwards.
TGCTTCATGTAAATCCCTCACGTCTCGTCTCTACCTGTGTGCTTTCTCCTCACATTTAACAAGAGCTGCTTTAAAGACTTCTGTCTCCGTCCAGATGTTTCCTCCCACCTTCATTTATCAAACCCACAATTTACTTATTAAA
>NW_019484183.1:0-645 GCF_002814215.2 Seriola lalandi dorsalis | reverse complement strand
TCTCTTCTCATCTTGTCTCGTCTCATCTTGTCTCGTCACATCTTGTCTCGTCCTGTCTCATCTCGTCTCGTCTTGTCTCACCTCATCTCGTCTCTTCTCATCTCATCTCGTCTCATCTCGTCTCACCTCATCTCGTCTCTTCTCATCTTGTCTCGTCTCATCTTGTCTCGTCACATCTTGTCTTGTCTCCTCTCATCTTGTCTCACCTCGTCTTGTCTCACCTCATCTCGTCTTGTCTCATCTCATCTTGTCTCCTCTCTTCTTGTCTCATCTCATCTTGTCTCATCTCCTCACATCTTGTCTTGTCTCCTCTCGTCTTGTCTCACCTCGTCTTGTCTCCTCTCTTCATGTCTCATCTCGTCTCACCTTGTCTCACCTTGTCTCACCTCGTCTTGTCTCACCTCGTCTCGTATTGTCTCGTCTTGTTGATGCCATGTAAACACACAGACACTGAACTGTGGTTAGTTTGTGATTCTGTCTCTCTCTGAAGGTCAAAGATCACTGACATCAGATCTGAACCAATCAGGAGACAGAAAACAACCGTCACCATGGAGGATTGACAGCCAGGTGAGACACCTGCTGATCAGGTGAGGATGAGGAGTGCCGTGAGCGGAAATCCTGCACACACACACACACACACACACA
>NW_019484182.1:0-645 GCF_002814215.2 Seriola lalandi dorsalis | reverse complement strand
AAAAAAAAAAAAAAAAAAAAAAAAAAAAGGCTGAAACTCGTTGACGCTTGGCAGAGTGCAAAAATACAGTCGAACCATATACTAGGTTTTGTCCTAGTCTTGTTAATTTAACAATGGATCACATGACTACATGGTTTTTTTTGTTTAATTACTAACTACTACTAGTATTTGAAAGCGGACACTTGTAGTGATGAACCCACTCTGCGGTTCTGCACATGCATGGAGTTATACAGCAACTTCCAGCTTATGGTTTTGGTTTTGTGGCCCCACACCATCACTATCTTGGTTCAATCTCACTGCTCTCAATCATTTTTACCTGCGGCTACAGGCCAAATATTTCGCCTCAGGAGATAGTAGAGACCAAAAACAGAGTTGAGAAAGTGAATTTGACTTTACATTTGCCAAGTGGCCAGAAACTCAAATCCATCCCTGCTGGATGTGAAAATAGACTGTTATAAGATTTGCCATATCATCTTAAAGGTTGTAATATGTAAAAAAAATATTTGCATAGCTTGTTTCCACTGCCTGTAAGTGGCCAAAATCAAACCATAAACCATTGAACAATGGACAGTGTGTTTTCTAACACCACTGGTTCCCCCCCACTACTGGGATATCAGTCATCCGCTGCCAAGAGACTTGAAGCGT
>NW_019484181.1:0-645 GCF_002814215.2 Seriola lalandi dorsalis | reverse complement strand
TCATAATCTGTTGTTGCTTATTGAACTAAGATGGTGCTGGTAGAACTGTGTATAAAGAAACGTCACACTGAGGGAGAGACGTTGTTCTGAATATCAGCTCGGCTGTGATTCGTCCTTGCTGATATTCAGTAACATCCCTCCCTCCCTCGTGATGTTGCTTAATTATACATTCCTTGTTATTTAAACATTTTGAAACAGACTTTTTAACCCTATGACCCAGAACAGTGCACACATAAGACAATAGGGTGAGCGACAGTACAGTTGTTACTCCATATACAGTGCATCTGGAAAGTATTCACACCCCTTCACTTTCCCCACATTTTGTTATGTTACAGCCTTATTCCAAAATGGATTAAATTCCTTTTTCAAACTCCAAGCGGGCTGTCATGTGCCTTTTACTGAGTAGAGGCTTCCGTCTGGCCACTCCCTACCATAAAGGATTGATTGGTGGAGTGCTGCAGAGACAGTTGTCCTTCTGGAAGTTTCTCCCATCTCCACAGAGGAACGCTGGAGTTCTGTCAGAGTGACCATCGGGTTCTTGATCACCTCCCTGACCAAGGCCTTTCTCCCCCGATTGCTCAGTTTGGCTGGACGGCCAGCTCTAGGAAGAGTCCAGGTGGTTCCAAACTTCTTTCATTTACGAAT
>NW_019484180.1:0-2052 GCF_002814215.2 Seriola lalandi dorsalis | reverse complement strand
AAATCATATGTTGAAGTGGCCTTAAGCAAGGTGCTTAATCCTTGACTGCCACAGAAAAGCTGCTTAGTTGCAGGAGACAGGAGATGACTCTGGTTACTGTAAGCAGCCTTTGGCTGTGATGTGTGTAACTCTTCAAATGGTTATAACAGGGTGAAGTTGAAAATAGCTTGGAAATTCAGCATCAATTCCTGAGCAATAATTACAAAGTAATATAAAATTTCCATGTGCTAGCTGTTGATTGTTCTCTTTTGTCATGATATAGGTCATATATAACTTTGTATTAATTAAAGGCAATTAAAGGCAAATAAAATATTGGCCCAATATATAAGGGTAATAAGCCATATAATAATAAGGGTGCTGTTACTGTTTTCATTTTGAAAACACGATGTGTGATGTTTTGATATGTGGGCAGATGGAATGGTGAGTAGCTTTTATTTTACATCCCATGTGTCACATGTTGTAATATGGCTACTGCTAAACAAAAATGGAAACAAATATCAACTTGCATACACTTCAAACCTTGACATTTTATGACGGTAAACAAATTTATGAACTGTGGTACTGACTGTCTTAATAAAGCCTTTTTATATTTTGCTTTTTATTAATGAATATCTTTTTTTTTTTTTTTTTTTTTTTTAAGTAGCCATTGTCCATGAAGTATGATGAACTTCTCATCTAGAATTGGCATACATGTATGAAACATACACATTTCAACTATGTGGACAGTATACCAACCTGAGAAATTTGGTTAAATATTGAAAAGTGGTTCCTACATTTACCACTCATGAAAATAGGGACATTATTGTCAGTCTTATGAATTGTGTTGCCCTGGTTTTACTATTTGGGGAAAAAAAACAAGAGTTGAATTAAGATCATAGCAAGGAAAACCCAGTTTTTGTTAGCATAATCCCAGTAGTGTGGATCTTATTGATTCATAAGGCAGAATTTCACTCTGATTTTCATAGGATCCAGGACTATGTTACAGAAAATCCTCTGAGATGCATATAGTATTGCATAAAATGCCAAGACTTTTTTTTTGTGCCGAGTGAGATTATGGGTGTATGCTCGCACACTTGAACACCGACACATAGTGTACACAGCAATAGTACACTATCATTTTAACTGACCGCAAGTGCGGTTTTTCAACTTGTATGATGGATTGTTTCCTTTATCCTCTGGCGGTTTTGGACCTTTATTTTTGGGTCTGCTCTACAAAAGGGAATAGCCACCAGGGACAACACTGCCTCTTCTAATCCAGCAAGTTCTAAATCTCCAGTATGATTCCAGTCTCAAAGAAACAATACACCCTGGAGCTTAGGGAGAACTGAGAGAGAGAGAGAGACGGGGGACAAGAGAAATGGGAATAGAGAACTACTGAAGGGAGTTGAGAAAGTGAACTCAATCCTTTTGTGAATACAGAATAGTGTTGAAAGATGGCATATTAAGGTTCAGTGGATGGGCTTTTTTGGCCCAGAAGTAGTATTTTGGTATTGTAATGCTTGTACAAAAGCCTTCTTTAAATCTATTGATGCCAAGTTGCATCCGCCCCTTTTCTTTCAGTATATCTGGAGACTGCGGTCCTTATCAATAAGGACATATTTTGGGATTTGGAAATGCTGTACAATTCACTTGCCAAAAAAGGTGACTAAATGCAATTGTGCTGGGAAGAAGCAGAACGCTATAAAAGGAGACTAGAGAAAGAAAGAGAAACATATTGAAAGAGACAGAGCTGGAGATAGCATTGTACATCCTAGAGACCAGTTTTTAGAGAACACATGAAGTGCAATGGCAACCTTACCCTGAAGTTGGCATTAAGTTCCTATGGAAAAGGACAGGAATCCCTTTAAACCCACCACCCTGCCTGGATCAAGGAAGAACTGCTGAACTCTCTGTGGGTTCATAGAACAAGACGGAAAGATAAAACTTCTTCCTCTGACAAGGAAAATTTGATTTGCATCTTTTCTTTCTTTCCCATTCCATCTCTCTCTCTCTCTCTCTCTCTCTCTCTCTCTCTCTCTCTCTCTCTCTCTCTCTCTCTCTCGAGAGAGAGAG
>NW_019484178.1:0-645 GCF_002814215.2 Seriola lalandi dorsalis | reverse complement strand
GATGTGACATTTGTTCTCAATCACCTGATTCCTTGTGACAGACACTGTTTCAGAAGGAAAGACTAATGTTGAGGTAAGAAAGGTTTTTTTTACTTCATCTATTTCTGTAACAGCTCTGTCTGCTCCTCAAACATCATCATGTTTATTGAGTCTCTAGATGTTTCATGCTAGTTGTAAGTGCTAATGTTGTAGCTGTTAGCTGTAAGTTAAGCTAGTTCATGGCTACAAGATATCTATAATACTATAATACCTATTATTTATTATCTGTTATCTAACATTGATCTTTTAGAGTTAAACTACAGAATCAGACGAGTTGCAGATACAATCTCACATCGTCCGCATAAAAACAAACATGTCGTTTTTAATTATGAGACAGAGGGGAAAGATCAGCATGTGTGTAGACTATCACACACACACACACACACACTGAAGTGTTGAATAAAAATCTTTCAATGTCAAATAACCTGGATGATGAGGTGAACACTCCTCTCCTTGTGTTTGACACCACAGTCATGTTGTTTGTGTTGCAGAGATTACAGCTGCTCCGTTTAACAACAGACACATGGAACTAGTTTGTGTTAAAGAGATGTCAGAGAAGTCGTAACCATGGGTGTTATTTTAACATGTGACGTTCATGTGATTTTT
>NW_019484177.1:0-645 GCF_002814215.2 Seriola lalandi dorsalis | reverse complement strand
AAATCGATCCCAACCCTGGTCATTGGGACCCAGCCCAGGACAATGTCCTCGCCAAGTCCTCTCGCTTGCCTAAATGTCAGATTGATAACTCTCTGAATGAACTCCACCCAAAGACAAAACACATCTATCCAATCACAGAAGACAACATGAAATGCTTTGAATCTTGTCTACAAGGAAGGAGTCAGTGTGTTGGTTGCGTCATGTGGTTAAGCTATGCCACAGGGAAGTGTTCTTGGGTCATTGTGACAAAGAGCAAACAGTTCTTTACTTCACAAAACACCTTTAGGTTAAGATTTTCCTAAAAGTCGAACTTAAGTTTTTAAGACTTTTAAGAAATTCTTAAGTAACTACCTCAGCTAAGGAGTGTGTAAGTGTAATACTTAAATAGAAAACTTGAGGTGCTTTGTGCAGTTGGCCCCAGGTCCACACATACCCTGACCTCTAACCACTGTCAATCATCTGTTACCTGCAGGTCGTCAGTGAAATCTATCCGGTGTGGACGTACTCCTACCTGGTGTTGTTGTTCCCCATCTTCCTGGCCACTGACTACCTCTGTTATAAGCCTGTATTGGTGCTGCAGGCCACCAGCCTGGTAGTTACCTACGTCATGCTGATGAAGGCGCAGGGCGTACTGGCCATGCAGCT
>NW_019484176.1:0-645 GCF_002814215.2 Seriola lalandi dorsalis | reverse complement strand
ATCACTGCATCTCTTTTGAGTCATTGAACGTGACCCCTGTGGCGTTTGTTGGGGGATTTTTCCTGCAAATATGAGACAAGTTATATGGCTTTCTCTCTTTGTCTTTATTTACAGTCTATGAGTTGAACCTGATCATACAATTACCACAAAAAAATCCAAGTGAATCCAATCCCTGTTTGTGCCCTGTATTGTTTCCTGAAAACATCCAAACATCACAGTGGCCAGAAAATGTGGAAACGTCATTGCCTTTTCATGTTTTTTGAAAATGTAAATATTTAAGGTCTAACTCTCTCTGACCACACCCTGTGTAACTGAACAGTGTGATTAGAAATGTGCTCAGTTACACCCGTAACCACAATCAACAGGGATGCCACAGGGTCCTGAAGTACACAACAATCTTGTCAACAAAGAGAAAAAATTCAGGGGTTGTTGAGTTACTCTTTAAACAGCTTGTACATACTTTAATTTTTCTTTTTATATTTTTCTGGGATTATTTACAGTGGCGGATTCGTACACATTTGCTGTATCGAGTAATTACAGAACCTTGTTAGCTTAGCAGTAGCCTACTTTCTGAGACGTCAGTTTAATACTTGGGTTGAATGTATCTTTTACATATTAAAAATTATACATTGAACACGTTTTTTT
>NW_019484175.1:0-645 GCF_002814215.2 Seriola lalandi dorsalis | reverse complement strand
ACACACACACACACACACACACGCTCTCTCTCTCTCTCTTAAGACACTGTGTGACCCACTGTAGCAGTGATATACAATTAGGTCAGTGGATTTTATATCTGTCTGTGTAAGACGTGCCAGTTTATGGGGGTAAAGTTCATACATTTACACCGCAGACTCCAGTTCTGTGAACTCTTGTGTTAACACTGAACAATAATAAAGGATCATGGTGAGAATCTTTCATATGCAGCTCGTCGCCATGTGGTCGATACAGTGATCTGCTACATTGTGAGGTTTTTAGTGGCCTAATTTGTGTGAAAAGTTTGTGAATTTAAAGTAATTTTCAATCCCACAAAATCAAAAGTCATCCATCACTGCCACAATCTACCTGCTATAGTAACATTTGTTTGATCTTCTCTTTTTCTCCTTTGTCTTTTATGATCGTGCTTTTGTAAAGAAGCTAAACTTAAACCAAAAACTAGTTTATTTTTGAAGCTGGAAAAAGATTAGAAGTGGCCACTTTCTGACCTGTATTACCATGGATTCCTAAAATGTATATGCCGTATTTACAGTCATCTTGTTCAGCCTTATAATCAGTCATGTGTGAGGAAAAAAATGACAGTTGATAAATTTGAATAATGAGTCTCGATATCTAGACACCCTTTC
>NW_019484174.1:0-645 GCF_002814215.2 Seriola lalandi dorsalis | reverse complement strand
TATCTATCTGCAGTTTGCCGACTACTCAAAGAAAAAGAGTTTTTTGGGATACTGGTGCAAAAGGGCTCTCTCTGCCCTACTCTCTGTAGGCTTTCATAATGCACCCTTACATGAGTGCGTAGTGTGTGTGTGTGTGTGTGTGTGTGTGCACAATATGTGTGAATATGTGTGTGTGTGTTTAGATCAGTGTTCCGGTAAAAAGCTTTATTTTTATATTTTTGTCTCCCTTAGGAGACGGACGCTCTAATCTGGGCTGAAGTGGGACAGGAGAGAGGAGCAGAGAGGAGCACATAGACGAACACACACTCTCAGACACACCAACACACACACTTATGCATGCTGCAAATCAGCACATACCGAGGCTGGAGGATCTGTCACAAGCCATAGACCAGCTGTAGCCAGAGGAGCAGGAGAGAGGAGAACAAAGACGTGAGGAGTCCCACTGCAGCCGTCCAGACTTTCTTTGAAATGGCTTGCACGGAAAACATCACAAAACGCATCACAGAGCCTGTCTGAGAAGAGTGTGCGATTATGTGCGTATGTATATGTGTGTTCCTGTGTGTGTCGCTCCCTCTGAGACAGGGTGTGAGGACCTCAGCGGCCTAATTCTTCCTGACGTGATCCATATGCTCGTATCTAATGGAC
>NW_019484173.1:0-646 GCF_002814215.2 Seriola lalandi dorsalis | reverse complement strand
ATGCCGGCGGTGAGAGGCCGGTCACTGCACTGAGCAAACATCCAGTCAAAAGGCTTTGTACAGAGGTTTAGATCTTTGTTATCACAGAGTTAAATCAGAGAGATTCAAACCTGCGTCAATACAAACACACACACACACACACACACACACACACACACACACACACACACACACACACACACAGAAAACCTGTTGAGCAACATCTCAGCAGCTCTAAAGGAAACTACTAGAAACCAGGATTAAAACCAGTTCAACTTAATTATACTATTAAATTCTAATTGATCAGAATTACAACTGATCAAAACAACAGTTGTTCAGGATTACATTTCATTGATTTTACATCCGACTGGAATTTGATCTGGATTACAGCCGTTTGGGATTCATTAATTATGGTTACACCTGACAGGATTAAAATAATTATAATTACAGTTACTTCTAATTAGGGTTTCAGTTGATTGGGATTAAAGTTAATTGGGATTACAGGTGATAAATAGATCATAAGGACTATAGATGAGCAGCATTACAATTGATCAGGACTTCAGATGATTGGGATTAAAACTGATCTGGAGTCAAGATTTGAGTGAATCTGGAATCTAATTGATCCGGATCACATTTGAACGAGATTACAGATAATCAGGATTAAAAT
>NW_019484172.1:0-646 GCF_002814215.2 Seriola lalandi dorsalis | reverse complement strand
GTGGTAAATAACAGAATTTTGGCTCAGCTCAGTGACGTATGGCTTAAAATTCTATCCTTATTTTTGTTTGTTAACCAAGATAGATGTTAAAACGAAGCTAAAACATGTACTTTTGGTTTAATCCATCACTAAATCTCTGGATGGAGCCAAAAGAAAAGAAAGATAGCTGCAAAGCTATAGAAGAGAAAAGACTAAGGGGAAAGAACAGAGGGAGGAGCGACAGAGAGAGGAAGACAAGCAGACAGCGCTGATGATGAATGCCTTCACTTCTCTCCGCACAGCCATCTGAAGCTGTTTACAGCCACTCTACCCACAGCAGATGGCCATTTATTTTGTATGGCAAGCTTCCAGTCGAAGCGTTTGTTAACAATGGCCCGATGCCATTAGATCAAAGCTAATAGTGATCAGATGGCATTTTTATGGAGGGGCCGTCATTAGCGGTGTCTCCCAAAAGCTTGACTGTCAATAAACGGCCGCTGTAAGAGGGATGGATGCACCAAGTGCTTATTGATGACAAGACTTGAGCTAAAGTGGATTCAATGGGCCCATATTATAGGGTCTATAGGAACTCCCAGCACTTCTCTCTTTTTAAAATCAATTCTTATTTGTAAAGAAAGAACATTGACATTTGGCTTCTCTCTTTAAA
>NW_019484171.1:0-646 GCF_002814215.2 Seriola lalandi dorsalis | reverse complement strand
AGGACCGCCTGTGGGGCCTTCATTCCTGCTTTGTTAAATGATGTTTGTCAGCTCGGTGCTGCACTTTAAGGATTCTTTAATATGTGTTGGCCAGTTGACAGCTTATCAGTGGTTTATTGCTGTGAGGATGTTTCTTTGATCGACTGTTTAAGTCTGTTTGTATTGACTTATCTTATGATCTGACTCCACTCAGCAGGGGCCAGATGCATAAATGAGGCGTACACACAAAAACCACATGTACGCCATTTCCTGCACGTAAACTGGTCTTTATACACACAGACTGTGTCACCTCACTCATTCCTTCGACCATGTGAATACACGGTTCTCCAAAGTGATCCAAGTTACCCTGAAAATACAAAATAAGCCGAGACATGTAAATTAACATAAATAAAATCAACTTCATGGAGCTTCATTCATTATCATCATCATAAGTTTTACAATTTAGATATATAGCTAGATAGATAGATGGATAGGTAGCTACTTTATTTACTCCCCTAGGAGATAAATAAAGTATTTATCTAAATTTATAAACAGAAATAATTGTTTGTGCTCAATGTTTCCTTCAGCATCTTATTATTTATTGTGAGTCATTCTATAAATTGTTTGATACTATTTTAGTATTGACTAATCACAGTGTTGGAGCCTC
>NW_019484170.1:0-646 GCF_002814215.2 Seriola lalandi dorsalis | reverse complement strand
AACTGCCCATTGTGAGTTGGCAATGTTAAATAAGTAGATACTCTTTTAGTATACCCCCCCCCCAAAAAAAAAACAAAAAACCAACTACGTACAGATTCATTGACAGTGGAAATAATCATTAACCTTACTTTAGAGTGTCATTTTAATTGGCCACAAAAACTGTCAAGTCCATGAGCCAGATTTCATTTGATGTGTTTGCTGGCTGACGAAAGCCCTCCTTCACTCCCTGTAGGTGTTGTTAAAATCAGACTGACTTCATTAATGGTCTGATCTGAATGTAATTAAGAATGAGGGGAGGGTTGGCCAGGAGAGAGAAAGTGATAAGGAGAGGAGGAGAGATTCTCCTCCTAGCTTTCTTTTTAGATTCCTCTCTCACTGCTGTTCACAGGCCCAGGGAGAGGAAACTTGAGAGAGAGAAGAGTAGGAGGAGGTCAGTGGAGTGGGATTTTGATGAAGCTTGACCCTCTTTATGTCGTCTTCTTGTAACAGCTTCTTCCACAAGAAAGGTCTATTACAGCTGGTAAACACTGGGAGTGCTTTGCTATCACTGCGTTCTGAGATGTTTTGGCTCATTTGTCCATGATTAGTCTGCCTGACTGCCTGCCTTTGTTTTCTGTGTGTGTGTGTGTGTGTGTGTGTGTGCGCG
>NW_019484169.1:0-646 GCF_002814215.2 Seriola lalandi dorsalis | reverse complement strand
CTTGTTGCAGTTCAAAGTGATGATGCCACAATCTGCTTCACTGACATTTGCTTGATTTACTTGATTGATACAAATCGGTAAATGTAGATAAATTGGTTTAAAATATATTACCATTTCTTTACTATCCATCTTACACTTTTTAACATGCAAGTTGAATTTCAGGGACAGTTTGCACCATATGATATAAAAACAGTTGGGGGAAAGATTATTGTCATGCAGGTACAATACACTAACCTGTTCTCATGCTCTGTACACTGACTAGCAGATGGAAAATATTAACATATAAACATACACGCGTGCACACACACACATATATATATATATATATACAGTGTGTAATAACTTCAGCTCCTCTTGCAGACTAAACAATAATAAGCCACTCATAATAAGATGTTAATACCTCAGCCATTTATTTCTTAAACATAAGAAAGAAGGGACTTCTCCAAGGTAAGAAAAATAACATTGCAATTTAAAATCAAGTGCACTTCAACAATGTCTCATCCTGTAAGGGAGCCGTCCCTTCCTGCCGTGTGAAGTGAGATACACTAACTCAAAAACATATCTAAAGAATCGATCTTTACTGTAAGGCTTTGGGTGGGGTGCTGTGTCTTTACTGTCGTGATGTGTTCACTGAGATGTCGGTGGC
>NW_019484167.1:0-646 GCF_002814215.2 Seriola lalandi dorsalis | reverse complement strand
GGCTCAGGTGAACATACACCTCACCTCATTTGGAATAATATGCCTGATAACAACTGGTGTTTATCACAGACATATGAGCACAAGCAGTGACACATGAAACACAACACTGAACTGCTGCCACTTACACATAGGAGAGCTAATGACAGCTAAGCCAACAGGCTTCAAACAACAGCTTGTATAAAGTAATAAGTCAGTTTCCAACAGTCATCTTACCACCTGCTTGACATCCACAGTCACTCTGTGATGGTGTTTGCTCCCACTCAGTAAAAACCATCCCTGTCCCTGTGTGTCCGTCGGAGAGTGTGTGTGGCTCCTTCTCCTACTGAAGCCTGCCAGCAGATTACCGTGGTTGACGGATGGCAGTGAGAATAGTGAGGGATTAGACAGAGGGGAAAGTAAGGGCCAGGCCAGACAAATGGAAATCACATCAGGGTGAGTTACACCAAGCAGGAGCACCACCTCACCATATCCCCCCTTAATCCTGTTAGGGGGCTACTGGGCAGGCAGCGGAGCATGCCTTTAACTGGCCTCCCAGCTCCTATGCTAATGTGGGCTGGTGTGGGCTGGAGCTGCTTCCATGGAGGAGGAGGGACATGAGATTGTGTTGTTGTTGTTGTTGTTGTTGTTGTTGTTGTTGTTGTTGTTG
>NW_019484166.1:0-646 GCF_002814215.2 Seriola lalandi dorsalis | reverse complement strand
CACACACAAAATGTCAACTGTACACCTTGAAACGAATAAATAAAAAAGTATTTCCTCTGTCACTTTGACAGACACTGAAGCACCAAGACAGAGGAGTGAGCAGGCGTAAAAGATGGGGAGCTTCAGTCTGTTGACCGATGTCGTCAATGTTTCACTTTATGATGGCAAAACAAGTAAATATCTCTTAAATCCCCTCACACACAAACATGGAGTCTTCCGAAAGCTGCAATACACAAGATAGGTGAACATTTTGGTTGGGTCCGGCAGAAAGTATAAATGTTTAAAAAGAAAGTTGCAGGTATTTGTTACCAGCACCTGAAAAGACTTTATGGATGTGCTTGTGTCTTGTTGTATTAAAAAAATTAAGATGATGTCATTTTTTTAAAGGCTCTACTTGTTTTAATCAACAACATTGTGCGTAGATATGAGTTTTATTTTCTTATATTTTCAGCCTTTATCACTGACTGAAGTCATGCATCAGAAGTGCACTGCCTCCATCTAGTGGTGGTTAAACAGTACTACATTGGGGCAAACACCACTCACAAGAGAATTGAAAATGTATATGCAACATGTTTTTGGGAGAGATTTTGAGGATGTGAAACTGTGGCCCCACGACTGGGATCTCTGCACATTTATGCCCAAAAAA
>NW_019484165.1:0-646 GCF_002814215.2 Seriola lalandi dorsalis | reverse complement strand
CACAGGCAAGGTCAGAGGTGAGGTCACAGGCAAGGTCAGAGGTGAGGTCACAGGCGAGGTCAGAGGTGAGGTCACAGGCGAGGTCAGAGGGGATGTCACAGGCAATGTCACAGGTGACTTAGTCAGCCAGTTGTCGGTGATGTAAAAAGTTGAAGCAGTTCCTCTGGATAATTGTCAGGCATGTTTTTGTGAAGTGGATGAACTGACGTCTGTTTGTTTGTTTGATGATGACATCAGCACTCACAATCATCAACCTCTGACAGAGTGTGTATACAGCTTCCAGATGTCTTCCCACACTTTGCTGAGGCTGATTCCTCTGAGCAGCCCACAGTGTTGAGTCCTACCTGCCCAGGTAGCTGTCAGTCAGAAGAGGAAGTGAGGGAGGGTCAGGTCCTGTACAAACTGGAGACAGCAGCTGATGCCCAGAGGAAGAGGAGTCAGAACCAGGATCTGTCCATCAGGCAGATTCAGGACTTCCTGGAGCCTCAGAGGGAGGGGGACCTGGAGCAGCACCTCCTCCCTCCCAGAACCCTGCTGAGATACGCTCTGCTGCTGGACATCGTTCAGCCCACCTGCAGGAGGTCCGTCTGCTTCACCAAGGGGTGGGTACACCTTCGTGTTTGTGTGTGTGTGTGTGTGTGTGTGT
>NW_019484164.1:0-646 GCF_002814215.2 Seriola lalandi dorsalis | reverse complement strand
ACCTAATAGGACCTAATAGGAACAAGACTTATCCCACATAAACACCTGGTGCTGTAGGCTGTTAAAAACTTCACAAAAGCGTTCTCTGTAGAAGAAGGAAAAGCAGCTGCTGCGCAGTTGGCTACGATCTAACTCTAGGACCCTACAGTGCAACCAGGGCTGACCAAAAACATGCCTGACCAGAAATAACAACATAACCTAGTATGTAAGAAAAATAACTGGGAATTTACAACAATGACACTCAGTTCTCTCATTAACATATTTTTTTTTGACTCAGGTATTTCAAGACATATAGGACTTGTAGGTGCAGTTTGGGTGTTCAGACCAGTTTCACAGATCAGAATATCAGGATTCATCATGAATTTTGGGATTTTAAGTAATAATTAAAACAAAAAAATAAATGGAAAGTCGAGTAAAATTCTTCCAACCGACCCAAAGCTTTGCCAAATTCAACTGACGTGTCTTCCAAGTTTCAGATGCAGTTGTCTTTTTCCTGTCCAGTGCCCACGCTGTTGTAAATAGCAAATACGCTTTCACTTATCTGAGCGCCCATTGTCTTAAAATGAGGTGTGATCAGGCACATTGTTAGCGGATTGTAGCACATTGCTGTCTTGAGACAACAGAAAGCGGTTGACCAGCAACAACC
>NW_019484163.1:0-646 GCF_002814215.2 Seriola lalandi dorsalis | reverse complement strand
TTAGGGTTTGGGGTCAAGCTTACACTTTTTCCTTTGATCTTGTGATTCTCTGGATTTGATTAGGGCAATTTTGTGTTTTGTGACTGAGCTGACATGAATCCATATTTTCTACCTGGAAAACATGGTGCAACTTTGATTTCTAACCTCTGCTGTAAAGGTTTTTATTTTTATTTTTTTATATTGTTAGCAGGGAATCGTTTTTTTCACATTGTGTTCTTTAAACATTATATGTTTGTTTTGTTTTCTTTTGGGTCACAAGAAAGAAAGAAAGAAAGAAAGCGGGTTGTCTCGCTTTAAATCTTCCCCTCACCTGTCTCTTTCTACTCTCCGTACCCTCCTTTCCTTCCTCCCTCCCTCTCTTTTCCCTTCTATCACTCTTTGTCTGATCCCTCCTTCTCCACCTGCTCTTCTCCCTCTCTCTCTCTCGCTCCCTCCTTGTCTCCACCCCTTACTCCGCCTCTCCCCGCAGCCATTGGTCATGCATCCACCAATCACAGCAGGACCCGGGCCTGAGGGACTGCATATGCAAAACGCTGCTTAATATTCATGAGCTGCTATCGGGGCTTTAAGTCGTTGATTAGGACAGCAGCACAGCTTTCCGTCCCAACTGCCTGGCTGGCTGGCTGTGTGTGTGTCTATAGCCCCC
>NW_019484162.1:0-646 GCF_002814215.2 Seriola lalandi dorsalis | reverse complement strand
TCTGAACCATAATAGAAAAAAATCAGTTCAGCTGAATTGTTACAGTTAATGATTTAAAATGGCCAATTATAAGTGAAACAGCATCACATATAGTGCAAACAAATGAGGCAAAACTGAACATCTTTGTTCTGGAACCTCTTTACCCCGTGTTTAATAATGAACCACACTGCAGTTCACTTGAATATGTGCAGAAACTCACAGCACACCTCAGCTGCTCATTTGCATGCATTTTCAGCTGCTCACACTGAACAGATGGAGGTCTAGAAATTTAATGAAACATACATTAACTGTGTGAATGCACCTTTAAAACAGAACTATTATACTATAGTCATTCCATAACAATGCCACCATGATGTTGCCTTACCAATAGCGATATTAAAACACGGTGGTTTGTTTTCCCAGTAGACTCCCAGGAAGTATGCAGGGACACCGGTCATCATGATGGCCAGTCCAATACCACAAACCAAAGGCTCAGAGTAGAGGGAGAAGACCAGCAGGAAGGCCCAGAAGAGCAGGTAGATCACTGGCCATATGAGGCTCACCTGCAGGATGAGGGACAGATATCCATTCACATCTACATGCCAGCTTAAAATGCAGTTAAATGAAAAAGACGAAAATAAAAACAATCAGAAAACAAAAATAAAAC
>NW_019484161.1:0-646 GCF_002814215.2 Seriola lalandi dorsalis | reverse complement strand
ATATGCAGGTCTGGAGAGAGAGAGCAAGAGGGAGAGAGAGAGAAGTCGCCATGCACCAGATTTAGCATACCAGCAAAAACTGAAAAAAAATGGAAAGAAGTGGAGAGAGGAAAAACAAGAAGAATATATGATGAAGAGGCTTTGTTACTTTCTCAGGACCTGAGCGAGGGTGAGTCTGATGCTTTTGTGATGAGGTAAGTCACTGTCAGCTGGCACATCTGTCAGTATGTCCACTCCAAACTTTATTTTGTGAGTACAAACTAGATCTTGATTTTTATAAATAAAAGGCCTATAGGCTATAAACAGTAACATCTAAAATCACACTCATTTTGAACGAATAAAGAATTATAATTCAGCCCAATAAATCTCAACTGTGCTGCCGGCTGCTGTCCGCTCCAGAACATAAGGCACAACATACTGTGAGAGCTTGTAGGCTACATCAGCTCCAGGAGGAATGATTGTTTAAAAAAAAAAAAAAAAAATATGACTGCTGATACTAAACAATAACAAAAAATAACAATCAAATAAACCTCAGAGCGACATGAGAGCGTACACACCTTCTCCAGATGCAGGTGTATGCCATAGGTGCCTCAGGCGGTGCCACACGGTCACTATTAGTCAATCGTTCTCTAACATAATCTACCCC
>NW_019484160.1:0-646 GCF_002814215.2 Seriola lalandi dorsalis | reverse complement strand
ATTAAGTAGCCAGGAGGGTAAATAAGTAAACAAAGGTACAACGAAGGAGAGAGAGTAACTAAAAGAGGGGAACAGGTGCTGCTTAAATCAAAAACAGAATAAAACAAAAAAGACTCTACCTTTACAAGAGCTGCCAAAATCAATTTCTAAACTAAATGAAACAAAAGAACCTGTCTGCTCTAAGTTCCTAATGACCTGAACTATAGTGTTTCTTCTTTGCTTGAGATGCAAATGACTCTTACTGATGCAAATGACTCATACTGAGTCTCTAGTCTAGTCTCAGTCCCCAACAATCAATAAAAGCACCTCACAAATGAATTCACAATATTCACAAAATGTTAAGGACAGCAAGAGGTACGGTGGCGAGCTGTATCTCTGATTCTGCTGCCCCGAATGACTGGCCGGGACTTTAAACTCTTCCTTTTTCAGAATGGCTGCAGCTATGGACTGGCAGGTACCGTCAGCCGTGCTAATGGGGAAGGCGGCTGCAGAACTGGAGACTCCTCCCCTCAGCGCCAACCAATCCCATCGCTTGGTCCACGCAGCCAGGGAGGAGGGGCACCAGTAACAGTTATATTAACGATGCAGACTGTACTGAGAGTGGCTTACCAACCTCGTCGCCATGGTTACTGTAATAAAGGTCATG
>NW_019484159.1:0-646 GCF_002814215.2 Seriola lalandi dorsalis | reverse complement strand
ACACACACACACACACACACACACACTGTAACACCTGTTCCGGAGTACTACCTGTAGCTGAAACACACACCCAGACAAACACACACACACACACCGTCTGGTCTAAATTCTTAATCATTGCTGGACAAAAGACACCTCCCTCTCTCCTCTTTCAGCCTCCGTCTCTCTCTCTCCCTCTCTCTCTTCCTGCTGTTCTTTCTGGAGGTCTCTTGCCCGGTCCAATTGTTCCTCCTGTGGGTATATAAACCTGTCCGACTGACAGGGAACTCCCTCTGGAGAGCCGAGATCACAGATGCTCTGCTGATGGGATGTCCAGTTAGCACACACACTCGCATTCACTCTCATTTACACGTCACACGAGGACACACGCACACACACAGTTTGACCATCACGTCTTCATTCAAGGACGACCGTCAGACACACACACACACACACACACACACACACACACACACACACACACACACACAGACAGGTCCATCTGGCCAGGAGAGGTGGTAATGTGTCTGTAGGTCAGGCAGGAGGCCGGCTGTGTTTGTTGGAAGCTTCAGTGAGTCCGCAGGGTCCTGCCATGATTAAGAACTCAAACTCTCGCCTGTGCACCGTGTGTGTGTGTGTGTGTGTGTGTGTGTGTGTGTGTGTGTGT
>NW_019484158.1:0-746 GCF_002814215.2 Seriola lalandi dorsalis | reverse complement strand
CATCTCCTCCTGACTTGAACTTGACTGAACCCTGTCAAAGCATCTTAAATATACACGTTACGGTTAAATACATGATAATGGTAATAATTAATACGTAATAAAAGACTGAGGCTAACGCTAACAGCTGCCAAAAGGTTAGCGTCTGCTCCAGAAGACATGAAATAAAGAAACAGGATTGTTCTTGTACTCTAGGTTAGAGCAGCGGTTCCCAAACTCATGTCTGTGCGTTGACAGAAATGTGACCCATGTACATAAAGACTCATGTAGTAGGAGGAAGAGAGTGTAATGCAGGTTATTCTGTAGCTACAATTTACAGATGTTCCCTGAACGCCTCACATGCAGGCTGTCGGTAGACGCTACGCACAGAGAAGCTTCTAGTCTCCACTCAGGTACTGCAGCAGCAGCTCAGGCAGGTGTGTGGCCAGAAACTACCTGGGCATGTCTTAGTCTACCTGGACGGGTGTTAATCTACCTGGGCAGGTGTTAATCTACCTGGGCAGGTGTTAATCTACCTGGATGGGTGTTAATCTACCTAGGCGGGTTTTAATCTACATCCTAATCTACCTGGGCGGGTTTTAATCTACCTGGGCGGGTCTAATCTACCTGGGCGGGTGTTAATCTACCTGGGCGGGTCTAATCTACCTGGGTGGGTCTAATCTACCTGGGCGGGTGTTAATCTACCTGGGCGGGTCTAATCTACCTGGGCGGGTGTTAATCTACCTGGGCGGCCCAAATTGAGCCTTAGA
>NW_019484157.1:0-646 GCF_002814215.2 Seriola lalandi dorsalis | reverse complement strand
TCTACTTAAGTGAGTTACTGATTTTAAGGTGTAATTAAAAGCAGTGAATGAAGAACTCAGTTAACATTTGTATTAAGCTACTACAGCGTGTATAGTCTCAATTACTGCGGCGTCCAGATGAGGCCAGCACCAACACAGGGGCGTCAGAGCAACAGCAATAATAATACTGCAAAACAAAACTACGCCTTTGGCAAAGTGAACTTGAAACAAATAATTCACATTCAAAAAACTCTTGAAATGCAGATGTGTTCACTGATTTTTTTCCCTGCAAGGCCTGTGGAAGCTTTACACACACTGTTGCTGCTGTTTCAAGGTTGACAACACATCAGGATGACTGACAGGTGCAGTGGTATGAACCACGTGACAACGAAGGGGCGAGATGAGCCATTCACTTTGCTGACTCCGGGCAAAGAACTGTGGCAGCTGTGGTGTTTGATGTTGACAGACAGCTATTACATGCAAACTTGGTAAATGTGAGCAAAGCCTGACCCTCAACCCTACAACCACAAACAGCTCACCGTCCGTTTTCACTTCCTCTGTCTCAGTTATTTCAAACACAATGCAAGTATTCTGCTGTTGGATGCTCAGCAATCTATTTCACTGGAGGGGTAGGTATTTGGCGCCTTGGACTTTGAGCCCCTGGACT
>NW_019484156.1:0-784 GCF_002814215.2 Seriola lalandi dorsalis | reverse complement strand
ACCCCCCAGATGCTCTTTCTCTGCTCTCGCCTTATTTGACCTGTTTGTTTCTGTTTCTCAAACCTCCAAGAAACTCTGATGATATTAAAAGGTTTCTGACTTAAAGGACAAGACCCAACCGTGCGTGCGTGCGTGCGTGCGTGCGTGCGTGCGTGCGTGCGTGCGTGCGTGCGTGCGCGTGTGTGTGTGTGTCTACCAGAGAAGAAGCTTCATGATCTAGATTAAAGAGATCTGAGGGATGAACAGAGTGTCACAGTGTTTCCTGTTTCTCAGAAACACATGTTGAGATACTCAGGGCCTTTTTCTCAGGGGCCTTTTCTCAGGGGCCACACTGCGTTACATAACATCATGTTTCTGGAAGTCAGTGCATGGAGCTCTGCTCTGACTTCTGGCCCTGTGGCTGGACTGGACTCTGGAGAACTGGGGTCAGAACAAGAAGATTCAAACGTTGTTATGAAGTGAAACTAATGGTAGAAAAAGGTTGTGAGTGTCTGAAGCTGAAGATTTATGTGAGCATTAATGAGACGAGACAGTTTGATGAAGTCAGCAGAGCCGCTCTGTGGTTCACTCAGTTCATCTGTAACAAAGAGTCAAAGTCACTTCATCTCTCCATGTGCTGGCAGACTGAGCCTGGCTGCAGATGTCTACAGCTCCTGGCTCTGTGTGAATGTAGCACGGTTCAGTCTGAGCTCACCCCTGCTCTTAGTGAACTTATTACATCACATGAGCTCATAGAAATATCACACCTAGAAGAGCTGGTCCAGAGAACTGCAGATCTACAAGA
>NW_019484155.1:0-646 GCF_002814215.2 Seriola lalandi dorsalis | reverse complement strand
TTACTGGATAGTAGTCCACCCCTCTTGTAAGACACAAGGAAATGCACTATTTATTTTCTCCTTCTCCCTCCACTTGTGCCATGGTCAGGCTGGCTATTGGGGCAAATGTGGGCTGCCACATTGGCGAGTGGATGCACCGTCAAAAAATCCATAAAGTTTTTACCACCCCTGTCTGTCTCGCATTTTAGCACTTTTGGTTCCCCCATCCCGAAGTCTGTCGGTTTTTTGAATGGGTTTTTGGTTAGATAGCTAAAATGGATAGCTAAAATTTGTTGGGGATGTTAAACGTCATCAATCCAAACACAAACACCGATCTACTCACCAGTACAACTTACTATGGCACATGTATTTTGACATCCAAAATGTGTATTTTGACATCCGCATTAAGACATAAAATTTGCACATCTTAAGACCCCAGAAAATGCCGTCTTAACATGTGAATTACCTCTGTGTATGCTCTGTGAGATGCTAAAGAGGCTAATTTTGAACGTCTTAAGGCATTTAAATTTGGGTGCGAACACTTCTTCAATTTCTGAGCGGAAACCACATAGACCTTATCATTTCAAGGGACGAAACAATTCCCCATTCAAGCTATGAATTGATCTTAGAAATATTGACATTATTAAAAATAATATTGTCATTATTA
>NW_019484154.1:0-646 GCF_002814215.2 Seriola lalandi dorsalis | reverse complement strand
ACAGACACAATACTATTTACAACCCTCTAGGCAGTATGTATCTTCATGTTTCATAGTAAAAATAGGGAAATACGAAGCTTGCTAAATTCTCACTTACCTACAGTGTTACAGATGTGGTCATTAATTGATTTTGCATGATTGTACAATGGTAATTTTCATAAAGTTTCTTCTACTGAACTGACATTCATAGTCCCAAGGAGACCTGATGATCAACTGACTTTTCATCTGACGCTAACGTTAGCACCAACAGCTGGTTAAAAAATGTCTGCTATTTCTACATATCATATGTTAATATGCTCATTGGACCTGTTATCTGGCAGTAGGATCATACATGTTCAAAAGGTGTTTTGTGATCCAACAGATGTTTACTCTTTGCCGAGAATGAAAGCAATTTTTAGATCCAATATTTCAGAATATTCTTTCTGATATTTTGATCTAAGTTTGGCTTTTGTCCGAGGTTCCTCTCTACCGCTTTCACTACTGAATGTTGTGGATTTAACTGTTGGTTCAAACACTGGCAAATGTTTTTGGACATTAAAACCTGTGGGATCATGAAAATACCTTTGAGATTGCAACCTGCTGCTGTAACACATGAAAAATGTGCTTTTACTTTTGATCGCTGTGCAAGGAATGCAAATGATAATTT
>NW_019484153.1:0-646 GCF_002814215.2 Seriola lalandi dorsalis | reverse complement strand
CACACACACACACACACACACTCAGTGACAGTGTTGTGGACGGTGACTGATTGGTGATGGAACAGAGAGAAACAGTCTCCTCTAATCTGGAGAAAATGAAACAGACGTTTGAATGGAAATATTGATTCTTCCTCCCATTTCAATCTTCATCTCTCTCTCTCTCTCTCTCTCTCTCTCTCTGTGTGTGTGTGTGTGTGTGATACAAGCTCACCTTTCTCTCTGTCTCTTACACGCCCTCTGAGATGGATTTTCTGTCCCAGTAACTAGTAACACAGTAACTTGTAAATTTTATATATACACAGTTATAAAATGCTGCTGTCCCTCCACACACTGGAGTGTAGTGAGGGAGGGGTCTGTGTTAATATTTCATGTCATATTATCTATAGAGTTGTTTTGTTGAATAAAGCAGCTAAGAAAACAGAATTCCCTGCTGAACAAAACAAAACAAAACCCCAACAGTTAGCGCCAACACAGGAAATGAATGTAAAAGGCTTGTTATGAGCATCGTAACATTCAGCAGCTGACAGACTGAGCCACCGTTAAACTCGCTGCACCGCGAGCTGTGATGTGAATCAGTCAGCAAACAAAACCTCACGCACCTTGCTACTGACAAGCTAACGTTAGCTCGTCGCCTCAGAGTGGGCCG
>NW_019484152.1:0-646 GCF_002814215.2 Seriola lalandi dorsalis | reverse complement strand
GTGTGTGTGTGTGTGTGTCTCTGTGTGAGTGTGTGTGTTGGCTATCTGGGCCAAAGGACAAGGGGCAGGGACGAGGATGGAGATGTTTGGGGGGTGTAGAGGACATGAAGGGTGGGTGGATTGTTGGGTAATGAGTCACTGGAGCCTCCTTCAAAGCCTGCTCTCCAACCCCAACACCCCCTCCAACACCCGAGCAGGGAGGTCCACTGGAATCTGGGCCCATGGGTGGAAGAGCTGAGTGGGCAGGCCACATACAGTGTGTATATAGATGGATGACAGTAGCACACACACACACACTCTCTCACACCCATACATACACTTCTTGTGTCTCTAACTAGGGTCAGAATCTTGCCACAGAGGACGTGGCCCCTGTAACAAAGGCTCCTACTGTAGAAAATCTGAAGGGTGCATGTACAGTGTGTGCTTGTCCGTACTTTGTGTAAGTGCAATGTAATTTATTATCTTTCCATAGTGAGCTGGTACACACACTGTAAAACAGTGTGCGTGAGGATGGCTGAAAAGAAATTCCCTCTCTTGTTTGTCAAGTAAGATATTTGGTGTTTTTGTGTGTCTGCGAGTTTCTAATGTTAATGTAATTTCCTTTGGTTTTATTCAATTTCATGCTGCGCCCCCACACACTGTCTTG
>NW_019484151.1:0-646 GCF_002814215.2 Seriola lalandi dorsalis | reverse complement strand
ACACAAAAATATGAGTCAGTTTGTGTTTGGCTCTTTTTACAACAGTGTTTTCCACAAGAATCTCCCTCGCAAAAACATGTTTATGAGCTGAGTGTGTGTGAGTGTCGGCTGATAACACAGCGCGTGGACCAGCAGGTTGGAGTCTTCCAGTCCACTGCCAGCGTGGTAAACAGCAGCAGGAGTGTTTGTGAGCGGTGGGCGGGACCTGGGCTCCACATGCTGTCCAAACACGTGGAGTCTGACTGTCATGGTCCAAGAGATACAGAGCTGCAGAGACTTGAGTTTTCCATTGACACACACACACACACACACACACACATACTCACATGTACAGGCTTCCTCAAAGACAAAAATGTTCAATATGGTGGCTCTCTTCTTGTGATTCCTCTGCCAGACGTGTACGGTGAAAGCTGTTAAGAATCCAGACAATACAATGAGTTTAAGAACTCTTTGAGTAATACTTAAGGAGCGTTAGTGATTATTGGATGTAGTCTAAAGCTGAGCAGGCACATGGCCAAGACAATTACCAGTGTTACCAAATGTGGTCCGTGAGGCTCTCAAGACATTTTCTTAAATAGCCAACAAATGAATCAAACTTTCCATGAACAAAACTGACACATCCAGCATCCAGACTTTTTTTTTTTTT
>NW_019484150.1:0-646 GCF_002814215.2 Seriola lalandi dorsalis | reverse complement strand
TTGGCATTCAGTATCAGAGCTGAGCACACAGCCTCTCCTTCAAGGTTATCTCTGTGGAGAATTCGCTGACAGCAGGATGCACGCGCACGCGCATTTAACACGTGCACACGCACTCACACGGTGACACAAAGATAGGTACCCCGCACATGCATGCACACACACACACACACACACACACACACACACACACACACACACAAACATAACAGCACGCAACACTCTGGCTCTGGGTGCGGCTTGTTTGTGCCAGTGGTTTATGCAAACAAGTTTTTAATTGGGATGGAGGGACATGTGATTAGCAGTAAAAAGGCACCAATCGTTCCTCTGTTTTTATTACTTTTTATGTCCAAATAAAAAACGTGGACCTGGGGGGAGTGGGGGGGCCCACCTGCCAACCCAATCTGTCTCCTGACGAGTGAGGGCGGATCTCAGGGGCTGAGACGCGGTCAAGGACGGCGATGTAAATTCACCATGTCAGTGAGGGTGATGAACTAGCTTTGCATCGGTGTGTGTGTGAGTGTGTGAGTGAGTGTGTTTGAGAGAGAACGGAAAAGAGCAAGAGTCAATGCCATTCAGGCAGGTGCATGTATCGTGCCTGGAGCAGAAAGGACATTAAGTGTCAAGAGTGTGTGTGTGTGTGTGTGTG
>NW_019484149.1:0-646 GCF_002814215.2 Seriola lalandi dorsalis | reverse complement strand
AGAATTACTAGAATTATCGGCTTTTCGCCAACCAGTCAAGTTGCAGTTTACATCCATGTCTGTCAAGACGCATTTTTGAAGAAATTCACGAGAACGGGATAGATGTATGGACAAACAACCCGTTTTTTTATGTGATGGGATTTAAAAAAGGAGTGATTATTCTGAATTGATAAAAATTTATAAAAATTAATTATAAAAATGAATGTTACTCACACAAGATTGAATGATCTAACATGATCTATTTTAAATAATCATGATAGTGCAACTGAATTTTCGGATCGCCAAAATCAAATCGACTTTTCTCCAAGACCAAGAACTCAAAGGTCAATGCCTCTTGACGCTCACCGCAAAGCCACCTATTGCTGACACTTTATGAATTTCTGAGATGGCTGAGAATAATTCATTGCGATGGTGACAGTGTTGCAGCATAAATATAAGTCACAGTTTGTGTCTTGTAGGTGTTTTAAGCCATGGTACACTATGTCATGTTTTTCTTATCAGGCACATTATCTTAACTTCATCAGGAGTATTCACCTTCACACCAGTTTTAGAATCAGATAAACTTCACTGATACTTGCAGCGAAATTGCTTTGTTACAGTTACAGCTCATCTTCCTCCCCAGTAGGGGAAGCTGAATGGTGTTAAA
>NW_019484148.1:0-646 GCF_002814215.2 Seriola lalandi dorsalis | reverse complement strand
CACACACACACACACACACACACACACACTCTCCACACAACCCCAGGGGTCAATTATCATAGGGTGAGATTGAGCGTGAAATGGGCTAATTCTATTTACATGTCCTGAACCTGGGCAGACTGACACACACAAAAACACACAGGTAGGTCTGTCTGACAGAAATGGCGTTGTCTCAGAGTTCAATACAGACAACTGGGAACGATTAGCCTGGGGCGGGGAGGAGGGAGGAGGAGGAGGAGGAGGAGGAGGAGGAGGAGGAATGAAGATAGGGGAAGAAAGGAAAAGAAAGAAAAGCGAGGGAAAGGAAAGGAAAAGAAAAGAAAACAAGGTACAGGAAAGGAAAGGAAAGGAAAGAAAGAGGACAAGTGAGGAGAGGAAAGATGTTGAAATGTGAAAGGTGAGGAAGGTAGATGAGGGAAAGAGAATGTGAAGAAAGGAAAGGGGGTGGTGGGAGGTGAGGAAATTAAAGAAAAGATAAGATAAGTAAGGTAAAGTCAAGACGAGGAAAGGAAAGGAAAGGAAAAGGGAAGAGAAAAGCAAAGACAGGAAGTGGAGGAAAGGAAGTTGAAGTAAGGGAAGGAAAGTCAATCAGAGTAAAGGAAAAAACTCGAGTGGAAAGGTGAGAAAGGGGAAAGAAAGAGCAGGA
>NW_019484147.1:0-647 GCF_002814215.2 Seriola lalandi dorsalis | reverse complement strand
CACACACACACACACACACACACGCATACACATACTCCCTGTAGCGCAGCCCATTCGGGGTCATGCCCCGTCGTTAAACCTTCTTCCCCTTTTCCCTCTAATGGATGATTGATTCGCTAATTAGTTTTAAGATGAATGTCTCCATGCTTATGCTTAACCTAACAGCCCCCCATCCGAGTATCCCATGCATATTATAACCATAATACACTTGTGGTAAATTAAATTTTAAAGATATGGAAAATAATGTCATTAGCTGAGCACAATGTATTGAAATAAATCCACTTGTTAATTTGTGCTGAGATTTAATTCCTACTCTCTAATGGACCTGTCGCCATTCATTTCACCATTTCGTCAAAATTCAGAAACTCCATTGTGGCTGCACCAGACTCAGGATCACATGGACATCGATTTAGGTTAGGTTAGGTTTACTGTACCACTGGTCACCATTTCAATGGTGATCTATTTGTCTGGTAGATCATTGGCGTCTTTCAAACATGTTAATCTGATTGCAGTGTGTTGGTCTCATTTCTGAATAAGCCTCCTGGCCACTTCTACATCACAGTAATGACACAGCACAGATGTGAATTGAATTCGGTCAAATGAACGTAGCGTCTGCAGCAGCACAAGGTTAAACCTGCCACAGCCCC
>NW_019484146.1:0-647 GCF_002814215.2 Seriola lalandi dorsalis | reverse complement strand
CACACACACACACACACACACACACACACACACACACACACACACACACACATACACATTCACATTCACACATACACACCCCAGCCCCCTGTGATGCCAGCCACTCCATGACTGGGCTTGGACGGCATGTCTGTCGAGGCGGTATAATCTAAAACCAAACCGGGATATTATGAACCAGTCGATGTGTTGACTGAGATGCGACGGCGCATGAAACAAAGGTGATTAAATATGCAGCTTTGTGCATTTACATTTTCTCGCACTAATATTCAGTCGCTTTGCAGTTAGCTGACGGCGCTAACTCTCCTCTCTGTGTAAGCACGGCTACATCGCTACACATGATCATTTAGGTGTTTTTGTTTTTGTTTTTGTTTTTTTCTCCTCACAAATAATCCGATCATATCTGTCGTTTCCTTTGAAGGCAGCCCCTCTCCACGGCGGGATGAACTATGATCGTCGATAAACGAGCAGAGGAACACGGAGAGACAAATCTGACTCGACATAATAATCCATCTGGACATTGGGGGCGAAGATGAGGACCATGATGGCTTCGATTAAAACGGCACTGTTCGTATTTCTACACTGCGGTGAGTTACAGCCGCGTCTGTGTTGTACCTGTTCGCTGGTACAACACAATGACTACAGGGGGG
>NW_019484145.1:0-647 GCF_002814215.2 Seriola lalandi dorsalis | reverse complement strand
ACACACACACACACACACACACACACAGAGGTCATTGAAACTCCCGAGATAGAGCTGTGCGTGGTGATTTTCTGACAGGGTGAAGTATTCTCATTGGCCCGAGGTCCCTGAGGTCCAGACAGGTGAGAATAGCTGACATTCACTTCTGGAAAAGGGGGTGTAACAGCTTCCTTATTTAAAATTAAATAAAAAATACTTAATATTAAATACTTGATACAGTTCATTTTGTCTGCCCTTGCAATGATGGAGGATTTTTTCCTTAAATTGTTTAAAAATGTTTTGGTCCTTTAATGATTCTGTTAGGATCATCTATGTTTCTAAATTATTACACAAATAATGTTCTTCATTCTTAAAATGTCAAAAACATATCAATTGCTGAAATATTAATCAGTTTGTCAGTTAACAGAAAATGAATCAATAACTATTACAACTACATGCTAGTAATTCCTCAGGGGTTAATGCAAAAGATTCACTTGTACTTGCTGCTTTTCTCTGTTTTCTATGACTGGATATTGAAACGTTGCACATGCATTCAGAAGAGGCGGTTCACCTGGCTTATGGGAAATTGTGATGGGTATGGACATTTTATCCACTAAACAATTAATCCGTTGAGCTAATGGATGGACTGAAAATTGCAAGTATAAAGA
>NW_019484144.1:0-647 GCF_002814215.2 Seriola lalandi dorsalis | reverse complement strand
AAACTATACCAAAGTCGCATGACTTCAAATTCACTACCACAAAACGTCCAACTTGTAGTTTGATTTAGCGCTTACCTCTAATACAACAACCTTTCCTCTTACAAAGTTAGTAATAGTTTGCAAAAGTGTTAACGTAAAGTATAAACACAGTGAGGCTGTAAAGGTGGACTGGTGAGTGGATCAGTATTTGTGTTTGGCATGATGACATTTAACGTCCCCGACAACCTCTGTAGTCTCATTTAGCCACTTCTTAGCAACCGGCCTTTTTTTAAGAATAGTAAAAGCTCAAAGAAATAATGATTGGGATATTTACCGACGTATTTTATGTCGTAGAATTAAACGTGAAAATGTCTGTTAACCACAGACCTTATTTTAGTAATCTAACCAAAAACCCATTCAAAAAAACCATAGACTTTGGGATGAGGGAATCATCGCTAACATGCTAACTAATTTTCAGGTTTTAGGACACATTAGTGCAGCACTCTATAGAGGTGGAGGCAGAAAAGTTATAAGCAAATATCTCAAAGCCTGGACAAATAATTCTTGAGATATTTGGAAAAGTAAGAAAATGATTATTTTTTCAATTTGGCTGAACTTACCCTTTAAGGTTAAAGATAACCTTTTATGTGAAACTAACACAAAGACAC
>NW_019484142.1:0-647 GCF_002814215.2 Seriola lalandi dorsalis | reverse complement strand
CTGAGGAATGTCAGGTGGAACATCAAATGGCAGCTGAAAGTTTTAAGAAAAGACAGACAGACAGACAGACAGACAGACAGACAGACAGACAGACAGACAGACAGGTCTTCCCTCAGCAGACCCCCTGCCTATCTCTCTGACAGCTGATCAAAAGGAGAAAATGGGTCAGGCTTCTGTTCTTCTGTCCTTAATTACACAACAGTCTTTAAACAAAGCAACATCTGCCCAACTACCCATCCCTGCTCCTCCTCCCCATCTCTTCCTCTTCCATCTCCTCCACCTCCTCCTCTCCTTTACGCATCCCCTCATCCACCGTCTCATCATTCAGGCACAGTCAATTGTGTAACACTTTACTTGACACAGTGCACAATTTAACAATCACTTTCCAAGACATTTCCTGGAAAGAGCTGCGAGGTTTGGTAGGGGACGGTGTTTACAGAGTTCAGCTGGGTTCACTTCCAATTAATTCATTACAAATAACTGCTCGCATAAAACCTAGAGTCAGTGCACAGCAGGTCGGCTGAACAGGCAAAAATACACTTGAGTATGTGCTGAGGCTGATTGTGTGTACATTACACACTAGGTGGAATTATTAGTTATTTAATGGAAAATAAGTCTCTAATTGTTTTTTTTCTTGTTGTCTTTAA
>NW_019484141.1:0-647 GCF_002814215.2 Seriola lalandi dorsalis | reverse complement strand
AAACAAACTCCTGCCGTGGACACCACAGAGGAAGAAGCTGCCCTCCAGAACAACACATGCAGCTCTATGTGTGGTGGAAACGGCAGCTCGGCATCATCGAGGGGAGAATTAATTCCCAGGTTTATCAAAGTCTCTTCCAGGATCATTTCAGGTCTTTGTCCTGCTGACCCTGAACATCAAAGTAAATCTACTTCAGACAAAATAAAATCCAGCTTCTGACACTGAGCAGGTCTGAACAGCAGCTACTGGAGCAGCTGGTTTTTATTAAATCTCTGGCTTCACTTACTTTTTGTGGGTGTGTTCAATAAAGACACTGTTTATACCGAGGGATCTCTTAATCTAATATATATGGGTGTATTATTGTGGTGTCCAGACAGTTTATTTTATCATAATATAAATCAATACTAGAATATTAAATCACATACGGTAATAGAGGATTTTGTGTCTGAAAATGTAATTTAAACATTTAAATGCATCTTTGAAGTACATACCTTCAATGGTCTTTGTATGAGGAAAATTAAGTTTTTTCTTCTTCAATTTTTATAGACATTTTGGAAAAAATCTGGAGAGTTAAAATATAAATTCATAGTTTTTCAGACTGTACCGTGATACGGAGACACCCCTCTGTTGACAAACTGCAGGAACTC
>NW_019484140.1:0-647 GCF_002814215.2 Seriola lalandi dorsalis | reverse complement strand
CCTCTAAGTGATGGAGACGCTGTTGAGATATGCCGTGCTAATGGCATGAGAGAACATTTGAGGACACTAATCAAAATGATCGTTTCCTCTTCACCATCTGTCCTTCAGTGTTTTGTTTTTTTGTTTTTTTTTATCTAGCTTTTATAATTTGTCCTTCTTGCAGAGAGTCTACTGTGTTCTTATCTGTTCAATTTACTGTTTATCATCTCAGTCCAACCTTTGTGTCCCATCCTTTTCTGTCTCTCAATTAAACTTCAACTCAGACGGTGCTTTATTGGCATAAAATGTAAAAGTGTCCAACTATAGGCAGCAAGGTTAAACTAAAATTACAGGAATCCAGCAAATGTGGTCATCTGAGATATAATAGCCACTGTATGTCATCACTACCTTTAGCGATCAAGACACTGAGTTGTTTTCATTGGTACCCTTTGTCTTGTCTGTGACTATGACAAGGTGGGATGTATTTGGCTGTGTTTGTGGACTGATGTCATCACATTCAAAGCCCCTGATGTCTTCAAAACAGTCAACAACATCCAAAGATGTTCGATTTACAATGTTACAGAAGCAGAAAAAAGTAGCAAATACTCAGATTAGAAGCAGAGACCAGTGAACATTTGGTCTTTTTGCTTGAAAACTGATGACTGCAG
>NW_019484139.1:0-647 GCF_002814215.2 Seriola lalandi dorsalis | reverse complement strand
TCACTGCAACACAACAGCAGTAAAGCTGCACAGGGCAGAAATGCAGGGTTTTCTACACCTGGAAAAATACACCAAACTCATTAAAAGCTGCTCAATGTTTCACTTTCTAGCACGTAAATGTACAAGGGAGGAACCCCAGATTAATTTTTGCCGTGTTCATGACACATTGTTAAAACGAAAATCAGAAGCTCCAAATTGGAAAAAATGATCTTGAAGGAAAGAACAGGCTGGATTTAATTGTTGTTGAATGACTTGACTTCATAACAACTACAATCATGGTGTCCTCTGTTGTGACAATAACATTAAAAACGCCATTCAGTTACTTTTAACAAGTCATTTACTATTCTATGCGACATATTTACATTCTTAATATACTAGCGAGGTTGCCAATTTTACAGTTTGTTGACATCTGTAATAATTGATATTAGCCCACAAGTCTACTCCAGCTTCTTTGATAATAACATAATTGGTTATTGATGTGATGATGTGATAATCCATATTGTTCCAAGCTGATCATTGGAATGCATCTTTTTTGGAACGCAGGACATTCCCACTCAGAAGTTTCCATGTTTACCATTGTCTTGAAGGCAGCATTTGCATGTGGATATCCTGCAGTGATGCTGTAGATCATTGGTTCCTAACCTCTT
>NW_019484137.1:0-718 GCF_002814215.2 Seriola lalandi dorsalis | reverse complement strand
ACAGAATATGAGATATTTCCCACATAATACATGATGGAGGGATGTGACATTGTTTTATATCAGAGTCTTTTATATCAAGACATTTCTCAAAACCAGAATATGATCAGGGTGACTTTTGAACACTGGAAATAAATCATGTACTCATCCCGGCAGTAGCCCCCGTGGCACTCAAAATTTCCCTGGAATTTTTTAGTTTTAATTAAAATCCGTCGATCAGTTTGGGCATTCCAAACAGGAAGTCAACATCACTTCCTGTCCAGGAACAGGAAGTCAGCATCACATCTCTTAGCTCTTCATCATTCATTTACTTTTTCCTGCTCTTTGATTGGCTGCTGACCATCGTCCTGTTCCAGTAACATCTCCTCTGATTGGGCCATTTTCATGTGGTCGAGGAGTCCCCGTAGTGATCATCACTGTGAACACCTGGACGGTCCACACTCTGACAGCGACCTGCAGATCAGTCTGACATCATGGTGTTTGATGAGCAGGAGGATCAGTGATGATGATGGAGGATGATGATGATGGAGGATGAAGCTGAGAGAGTCTCCTGGTGTAGACTCCCTGTCGGCCATGTAAACTCTCTGACTGTGAAGAAGACTCGCAGTGACGACTGAAAGCTCTGGTGTTGTAGGAAGAGTCATCCAGAGAGAAAACAGGTCGGCTGGAGCTCACCTGTTCACAGAGAGAGATTACACCTGTTCACAGAGAGAGATTATAC
>NW_019484136.1:0-641 GCF_002814215.2 Seriola lalandi dorsalis | reverse complement strand
CCTCTGCACGACCGCCTGCAGAGAAGCCGAGCAGAAATCAAGAGTGCCCGAGACAGAAACTCCGATTGTGCCAATAGGAGCCATTTGTCCAGATGCATTGCTAAGCGGATTCCCTGGTGTCTCAGCGGTGCGATGGGCACTTCTGTGCACCGTACAAACACCCTCGGACTGAGAGACAGGCCAAAAGGAAGAACGAGGTACAAATCCCCTGGAAAGCAAGTCTGAGATACTTTCTGTGTGGGGCTAAAAGGGAATGTGTAAACACGTCTTTGAGCTCGATGCAGCTGAACCAATCGTCTCGCCGTGCTAAACGCAGTGGGGATGCATGCGTGAGTATCCTGAACTTGTATTTCCTGAGAATTTTGTTCAGAGCCCATGAAACCCCGAAAGGCTCTGGCGGCGGGGCTCATCTCCCTGGCTAAGCCGCAGCTTTTCATGAGGGGGAATCAGGCGGTGCGGCCACCGCACTGCTTATATTATTATTTTTTTGTTTTGCCTTTTCATAAGCTGCGCCCTCGGCATTTGGTCTGGTTGCGACAGCAGCACAGTTTTCAGTTTGTTGAAAACATGTGTGTGCTTGCGGACATGAGAGAGGGGCAACAGCTAAACCCTCGCCAGCAATGTGTCTTTTCCTCCCGGCT
>NW_019484135.1:0-647 GCF_002814215.2 Seriola lalandi dorsalis | reverse complement strand
ACTATAGTATATAACATACACTGTACTAGACTGTATGGTAGATTATTTTTAGGTATTTTATACTGTAGATCAGTCATTGTCCTTCTGTACTGGAAACCTCTGCACCATAAATCCCGCTGATATTATTTGTACTCAGAAGTCTGTGAAAAGAACTGCGTACAGCTTAAAGTCAACCTAGATGACCATATAAGCAGTTCATTTTGAGTTGTTTTGAGTGTAACTGCTAAAAGAACAGACTGTCTGTACTGATTTATTTGGCCTTCAGACTTTCTCCCTCAGTCCACGCAAGGGGATGTGCACTTCAGAGCTGGAGGGTTCTGCCTCTGTGGGAGTAGTGTGTGTCTGACGTGAGCTGTATTTTCCTGTCATTAGGCTGCATGATACCAGACATGCACATATAACCAGCCTACATACTCCCTGCTGTATAAAGGGAAGGAGACGGAGGGTGTGCATGCTACGTGTGCATGTCTGTGTGCATCAGACAGACAATCTTCAAGGTGCTTTACGTTGTCGTGGGAAGTCAGTTTTAGGCAAGGGACTGCCATAAGCCCCAATTGGACTAAACACTGCAATTTTCTCTGCTCCCACACACACACACACACACACACACACACACACACACACACACACACACACACACACACACA
>NW_019484134.1:0-647 GCF_002814215.2 Seriola lalandi dorsalis | reverse complement strand
GTTCTAGCGCATATTTAGTCAATGAAATGTTCACACAACAGAACATATTTGACCACTTATTTTGTTGACATTTAAGGGGAAGCTGAGCTTCCCTTGCAGTCTTAGAGCAATCGCCACTGATTCACACTATGAGGCAAAGACAATGCATGAGGTGAACAGTGACAACTACATGAAATTAATTGTTGTAGCTGCTGTGGCACACATTATGGAGGACATTGAGGCACTTCAGATTCGTAACTCAGTCAAATCTATGTACAGAGACACGACACATGTATTGTATTTTAAGGTTCAGTGTGATTTGTCCTGTGGATCATATCATATCTCCCATCATGAATCTAAGTCCAGGAAAAATCCTCCCCCTAACTGCAGGACTCACCTCAGAACCATCAGGTACTAACAGTGTGTGCTGAACAGCTCACTCAACATGTTTCAATGATGCTAACTGATGCGAACTGAAGGGAACACTTAAATCACAAATAAGATCTTGATGAACTTATTGAAATTATTCAAGTTGAAAATCTTTACTGATGTACATTGTATAATTTGTTGAGAACAAAATGAAGTAACAACAGTCAATGGCAACCAAAATCATCAACCCATTGAGGGCTGGATTGAAAATTGAAATCACAGGCTGATCCAACTTGCTT
>NW_019484133.1:0-647 GCF_002814215.2 Seriola lalandi dorsalis | reverse complement strand
ACACACTTTGTATTTTGGGACATCCCTGGATGTTCTGTAGGACTGTCTTTTCCTTTAAGTATGAAATGTGAAACATTGTGTATGTTTCTTGGATGTTGTGTGATCTTTATTGTAAGTTTTGCCTAATAGGCTATTTCTTATTGTGTAGCAGTGAGATGGTGGTGGTTTACATAAGTGTTTGCTCATGAACGACTAATTTGTTGTTCCGTTACTGATGTCATATATATATATATATATATATATATATATATATATAATACACACAATTTTACAATTTTATCCAATGTTATAAAAAGATACAAAGACTGAACTAATTCATTTTCATCAAAAAGCCTCCCAGCCTTTATAGCTACTATTATTCTGATGTTGATTGATTGGGCGAGTCAAACACTTATAGGTTTATTGCCATATTCATATAGATGCTGTTTTAGTGCCTTGTTGTGACTTAACTTTCTGCGTCTTTGTTTTTTTGGATATATTTTATGAATTTTCTCTACTGCTTTTAATTCCTTCTGTCTCAAAAGTAAAGTCTTTATTCCTGTTGAACAGATAAGAAATAACTGAGTCCTCTTTACATTGCAGTCTAACATAGCAGCTCAAGGTTCCTCCCCATTGTCATTTGTTTCATGAAATAAATGAATCTCCAC
>NW_019484132.1:0-647 GCF_002814215.2 Seriola lalandi dorsalis | reverse complement strand
GTCCTCTTGAGCTTGTGATAAAAGTGTGTGTGTGTGTGTGTGTGTGTGTGTGTGTGTGTGTGTGTGTGTGGGCGTGCTGACCGAGCTCTGTGGCCAGTCTCTGGGCATCCTGGGTGGGAACCTGCCTGTCTTCCTCCAGGTCCAGCTTATTGCCTACCAGCACTACCTGCGCGTTGTCCCACGAGTACGTCTTGATCTGGGTTGCCCTGGGAAACACCAGCACAACATTTTCACCACCACCTGTCCTGCAGCGACCATCTGTCTCTTCACAACACTGAGCAAAATCTGGTGCTCTTTTATCCCTGTATATATGCATTTCTGACACTGAAAACGTGCATCATCAACAATTTGAGATGTTTAAAGAAAGTACTGGAAAGCAACAAAGTCCATTTACTCAAGTACCATATTTTGGTCAATTTTGAATTACTTAACAATTACTTAACAATATTGTTCTTTTTATTTCACTACATTTATTTGAAAGGTTAAGTAACTAGTTTGCAAATTATAATTTTACATATAAAAAATATGATCTAGTTACAAAATGTCGAACAAAATATCGAACTATCCCGCAGTGTAAGAAGTTAAAATTAACTCCCCCTCAACCAGCTGCTCAAAATGCTGCTTACTTGTTAAAGCATCAGAAATAA
>NW_019484131.1:0-921 GCF_002814215.2 Seriola lalandi dorsalis | reverse complement strand
GAAAGAAAAGTCAGATCTCATCCCTGCAGCACTTTCTACGTAAGCTGCTCTCTTCTATAGATCAGTTGTTTCCTGATCATTTATTGTAGGTACCTCAACTCTATGGAATAATAATTGTAGTTAAATTCTGACACATCTTACCACTTTTCGTCAGCACATAGGTTATAATTTCATCATCACTCACTGAGTAATTTAACTTGAGTAAACTAAAATCTATTTTGTGCTCAGTGAATGTATTAGCATTTTTGCTATTACCCATATAATGCACAATAATAACCCGTTTCACTCTATAATTCCCTTCTCTGTGCACTTTCCGACACACGGACACTCGCTCACAGTGAGCTTGTATATGGACATGAATCTCAAAAAATGTAAATGTGAAGCTAAAATGCAAATAAATGTACTCTTGCATAAAATATCTTTGTTTTCCCACATTAAATAATGCTTTATGTGATCATAATTTCTCTAAAAGTATAATTTATGCAATAGCAAAAAATTAAGAATTTAGGCACAAATATAGTTCCATAAAAACTTGAGGACATTAATGTATTTATTGATTTTAACAAATAATTTGGTGGTCTCTTCAGTATTGTCAAGTAATATATATATATATATATATATATATATATATATATATATATATATATATATACACACATACACATATAGTAGAAGATGAAAATATACCCATAAAACAATGTAAACTGGAAGGCTGGAAACCAGTGTTTTATAACTTTATCATTGTTTTATGCAAAATCTTAATCTGTAGAGTAAGCAGTAACTCAGATAAATGTAGTGGAGTTGAAAGTAGCAGAAAATGGAAATATTTAAGTACAGATGTCTCAGAAATGTCCTCCTACAGTACTTGGGCAGATGTGCTTGGTTATTTTTCCACCATTGCTCTAAAAAATTATAATTTTT
>NW_019484130.1:0-647 GCF_002814215.2 Seriola lalandi dorsalis | reverse complement strand
TTGCTGGAAATCCCTGTGGCTGCTATGCTACCCAAGTCACACAGTCCTTCAACTTTCTTTATTCTAAGTTTGACTTGTGTCCCTTTGGGACCTGAAGGTCGGGGGCAGCAGCGTGAACGTCCCCTCTGCTTACCTTCTCCTATGTCCCCTCCATCTCCTTCTCTCCTCCTCTTCCTCCTGTCTCTCCACTTCACCCATGGGACACAGGGAGGGTGAAAGGGGGTCACACACCTCAGACACATGGCCAACTCTGTGTCCATTTGTGAAGACCAACAGTTTGTTCGTATCAAAATCTATACTCAGTCTGAACTTAATTTTCCAATGCAGACAGGTATCTACAAGCTGAATGATGAATGAAAGCAATAATTCTGTTGAAATTGGATAAAATTAAGCCCTTAGCAAGAGATGTTTTTCATGTTTTCTTTTTGATATTACAGTCTCTGAGTGAATTTAATAACTCACAGTTTGTCCTCACTACAGATGGGTACTTGCATCTTTGAAAATGCAATATCGTGTAAAAATATGATTGTATTGTATTTTTATTTGAACTCTTCATAACTCTTACCTGTTGCATTAAATTGTATAATTGTATTGTGGAGAAAGACAGCTGAAAGTTAAGTTGAAAGTTAAATGAAGTTTACAGCTAT
>NW_019484129.1:0-697 GCF_002814215.2 Seriola lalandi dorsalis | reverse complement strand
TATATACATATATATATATATATACATATATATATGTATACATATATATATATACATATATATATGTATATATATGTATATATATATACATATATATACATATATATATGTATATATATATATATGTATATATATATATGTATACATATATATATGTATACATATATATATATACATATATATATGTATATATATGTATATATATACATATATATATGTATACATATATGTATACATGTATATGTACAGTATACAACTTACAGCCATGTGTATCGATCCACTCTGGTGCTGAGTCAGCTCTGATTTACATCAAGACAGTATCAGACATGTGACCTGGGCAGAACAGAGGCATGTACAGTGTTTGTTTATAAGTATAATCGATCACATCTGGATATTGATCTGGACCTGAAACACTTGAGATGACGAGTGCCTGAGACTCGATGAGACTCCAACAGGTGAAAACAGCAAAGTGGTTGAAACACAGAAACCAGGCAGGTAACAGAGACTGACCATGTGACCATGTGACCACAGAAAACAGAGGCGTATGTTCTGAGACAGACAGGTGGCTGATCAGGTGACTGATCAGGTGACCTCCACCTGAGGAGAGTCCAGTCTACTGTCTGCTGACCAAAGGAAGAAACCTCCTGTAGTCAGTTTGTCCTGTGGTGAGGTTCCTGCTGACAGAGATTAAAGCATC
>NW_019484128.1:0-647 GCF_002814215.2 Seriola lalandi dorsalis | reverse complement strand
GGTCACTGAGGCAACACACACGAGGACAGACCGTCTGTCTGTCTGTCTGTCTGTCTGTCTGTCTGTCTGTCTGCACGGCGGTCCGCGCCTCCTGCTCTGTCTGACCCGAGGCAGCCTGACTTTACAGAGCTTAATACAGGATAAGTGGCTGCCCTAACCTCTCCACTGCTGAGGCGATCCCACCTGAACCAAAGCACTGATCTCGCTCTATTCTCCCGCTATCTCTTCTTTCCTTTTTCTTCTTCTTCTTCTTCTGCTTTTTTCCCCAGCAAGTGCTGAAGCTGAGACTCGCCGTCAGGGGCGAATAGGGCTCTTACAGTCGAATTGCTGCTGTCACTCAGCCTCCTGAGACCAGACCCATGTCAAGAACCCTGTCACACACACACACACAAGCAGACATACACACACATATAGAGAGGCGCTGGGGGACTCTGTGGTGTGTGTGTGTGGCATTAGTTGAACAAGTGACAACAACAGTTTTCCGTCTCGTGGTGGAAAGATGAAGGACAAGGAGGATGGAGGTAAACAAACCCAGGCTGGGCTTAGGGGAGCCGTGTGCAGTGTGTGTGTGCACATATATAGAAGCACACACACACACACACACACACACATGCGTGCGTCGTTTAAGAAGCTCTAACGGAAAACAC
>NW_019484127.1:0-708 GCF_002814215.2 Seriola lalandi dorsalis | reverse complement strand
GCAGCGTTGATGTTTGTGACTTGAAGCACGAGACACATGCGGACGTTTTTCCTGAGCGCGACCAAAGCGCTCGAGTGGCCGAGACAGTAACTCACCACGCTCCGTGCTTGTGTGTGAATGAGAGAATCGCTGAACTGTTCGACCTTCCAGCTGCTTGTTCCTAAAAAAGTTTGACTCAGCAGCAAGAGACTCGTGCGTCACTGTGTTTCGCTCGAGGTGCCGCCGTATTGTTTGTTTACGGCGAACCAAACAAAACCGGCACGACGCCGCCACAGAGGGGGGGGTTTAAAAAAGCCTCCTGGTTCGTTGATCCGGCTCTCTGGCCGCCTCCCTCCGACTGTCAGCACAAAGGCGGAACGACGCCGCCTCCGCCCATTCCACGTTCACACCTTTCATACAGAACTTGTCCATGCACTTCTGAAGAATCATTGATCTTTGATTGATTGACTGATTAATCCTGTGTGCGTCTCCTCTTTCCAGCTGTTTCCTGTCTCTGCTACTGGTCGCTGCCGTGGTTTGGAAAATCAAACAGACGTGCTGGGCCTCACGACGAAGAGAGGTAGGACACATCATCGTCTTCGTATACTTGTGTGTGTGTGTGTGTGTGTGTGTGTGTGTGTGTGTGTGTGTGTGTGTGTGTGTGTTTAAATATGTATTCCCATGTGTATCAGCGTGTTACACTGTCTGCATATATACAGTGTACAGTGC
>NW_019484126.1:0-647 GCF_002814215.2 Seriola lalandi dorsalis | reverse complement strand
AGGACGATAGCCAAGCGCTTTGGAGGGGAGGCCAAGTTACGGATGGCTGTCAGTAAAGCAGTAAGTGGACGATTGGCTCGGATTCTGTATCCACCACTTCTATTTATTCTGCTGTCGGAGCGGCAGCTCTCTTTTTGTCACAGCAGCAATTTCACAATTACTCACTGCTTTTCTTTGTGCTGCTCCTGGGTGGAGTCGTGTTTTCATACAGGACAGTCAGAGCTCAGTCTCTTCCCTGTGATGGTGCCGAGGTCCAGGTTGAGAATAATGTGTGGCGATACCTTTTCATAGTGACAGTAAAACTTCACAATCACCTTCTCAGAGAGGATCAGAGCAGCATAAATAAGCATTTTATAGTTTTTCTAATGCAGGCTCTTCTTCATGACACACTGCATTTTTACTTCATGTTTTGACTCCACTCCTCTCTGTGGAGATAATGAAATCACAGGATTCAGCAGAGGGTGAAATAGTGGATAAAGCGTCTTCAAGGTCACAGGTCCGTAGAACAGCCTGTGTCCTCGAGCGAGACACTGAATGAACCTTTACCTGTTGAGTCATCGCCTGTGGAGCTTTTCACTTCTATTAGTGCTAAGGAGCCGGTTTTCTTTACACAAGAGGGTCCTTGTTTTGTCACGTGCACATGCACA
>NW_019484125.1:0-647 GCF_002814215.2 Seriola lalandi dorsalis | reverse complement strand
CTATGACCTCAGGTTCCATTTTGCACGAACATCAAAGCTGTCATCAGAAACAAAGACATTACTTGTTTAAAGAACAAAATATGGTTGCTTACAACGTTTCACAAATAGTTAATGAAAGTGCCATTGCACGCAACAGCATGGTAACCATCACCATACATTAGATGCATTTGACATTTTCAGCATCTTTGCTAAAAACCAAATCTTTCATCTCTGGACAGCGAAAGTTCAATGATTGAAGAAAAAACAGACTGTCACTCCTCTGAAAGGCTTTCAAATTGATGCTCAAAGTAATGCTTCTATTACAGCATCTCAAATGTATCTCAACTAAACTAAAGTTACTGGACAGACTAAGAATGTTTGTCAGATTTTTCTTCAACTTTAGCTTTTTTTTGTGGAATACTGTATCGTTGTACCTCTTCAAGCCTCTAATGAGCTCAATGCTCACTGTACCAGGACTAGATCTTCACGTCTTTATCAACACATGTATCACATTTAGAAGTTCTGCAAATAAATTAAAGCTAAATAAGAAACAAATTCACCATATACACCGTATACTACAGATAATGCGGCATTAGGAAACATGCTGCAAATAGGTAAAATTCAAGCAATTGCACAAAGCCACGCTGTCAACACAGAACAGAGTTAAA
>NW_019484124.1:0-648 GCF_002814215.2 Seriola lalandi dorsalis | reverse complement strand
ATGGCTTGTCCATAAATGGGGTTTTGTTCAGATTTGGGAAATGTTTTTTTTTTTTCAGTCAAAGCTGTTCAACTTAAGCACAGTTTAGTCTACTTTCGCTGCTGATGTGTTAGAAAGTGGACCGTATTTGTATCAGAAGTTGAAAACATGATCATTTATTTGGCGGGTGCTGTGGGGGTTAAAGGGAAACCTTGAGCAGCTCATAGTCATGTAGTGTAAATGGGTCATTGCAGGAAAAGGAGTGATCAATAAATTGAAATAGAAACCATCTGTTTCTGTCAGCTGGATATTAAACATATTGAAGTAAAGCTAAACCAGATTATTAATTTTTGAAACTTTTTGACCGCACCATGGCCTTGAATATAATATATCATTTTGCAGTACAGGCACCACCGAACACTCGGGGCATTCACAATGCTGGGAAACATTGTCAAAGCTAAATTTTGAGGATGAACCACCTGTTGTGAACTCTTGTGAAAAATTTCACTTTCACATCACAGTCCAAGATATCAAGGCACTAAATCTCAAGGAACTAAATATTATATATATATTATATAATATTATTACTGAAGTAATATTTTTCCATTAGAACATGATGGCTCAATATCTGCACGTTGGTACAGCTATAAGAGGTTCTAAGTCATAAAT
>NW_019484123.1:0-648 GCF_002814215.2 Seriola lalandi dorsalis | reverse complement strand
ATCTAAGCATGTTTTTTCATTCCATGTAATATCCTTTAGGACATACTTATCTAAAAGGCCTTGCAAGTTCTATAAACAAGACAGAAAGTTAACAAGTAGGTTTAAAACCCTTGCGAGGTTTGAGAAGTTTTCTCAGACCACTGGTTACTGAATAGTAGGAGAATTGCTGAAAATAACAAACAGATCAAATTCATTCAGCATTACTTGAACTAGCCCATCACTGTCACCACTGTAAGAGGAACTATTGACAGTGAGATCAGGCAGAGCACTCAAGTCGCACTTGCTTTACCTGATTGGCATCAGCTGCTATATTCATGCTTCACAATCATTTAGACTTATTCGCAGCTGGGTTGCTATCAGCTGACTAGTAACGTCCAGTCACATTCATGCAGGTGTACAGTGGGACCATTTTAACCTGACACTCCTCATTACCACTCTGCAGCCCCCCTTCACAGCCTCAACCTCGTCCATATGTGCTGTATTTTTTGGTATTGTTGATTTAACTAAAATGTAATGTTCATTTATGCAGTCATTAAGGGGAGATTAGTTCTCCCATGAAGCACAATCCTTGATGCTGCTTTGATTCTTTTGGGGGATCCTTCACAGAGCAGAGCCTTTTCCACCAAATCTAACTGTATAACCATTTTC
>NW_019484122.1:0-669 GCF_002814215.2 Seriola lalandi dorsalis | reverse complement strand
GAGAGAGAGAGGGAGAGACAGAGAGAGAGAGAGAGAGAGAGAGAGGGGTGGGGAGTGCTATTGATAAGTGTGGGCTGTGGGGTAATAGAGAGGAGACAGGACTTGTTTTCATCACACTGCTGCCCAAGGCCATCTTGAAAAGAGATGTTTGGACACAGCACATCATATTACACACACACACACACACACACACAAACAGACATAAACACACACACCCACACACACAGTTATCTTTATGGTATCATCTGAAATCAGACGAAGTATTTTGACATTTCAGACACTTATTAGAGCAAATGATCGATAGCTTGTTACGTAATTGGATTATGACTTTATATAAATCAGTCACCGTGGCAGTTCACCATGGATACACTTGTCTAACCACATCGGGCTTATTCAAGGTCGGCTCATCAAGCACGAGTGTCAAACGGTCAAACCAGAAGTTGTAGAAACTTTTATTTCTGTCTAATGACACACGTTCAACAGTAGCTCACACCTCTTTGTGCGAGCCGTAAAAAGTTACACAATGATGTCACTCAGATGAACAGCCTGAGCTCTTTCATTGGAAGCCTTATCAGGTGCGGAGGGTTATCTCAGCCACTGTATATGCAGGTTATTAAAAAGGTGGATAAAGCATTGGGTGAGACAGCGTCATTTTTTCTGTAACTGCCA
>NW_019484121.1:0-648 GCF_002814215.2 Seriola lalandi dorsalis | reverse complement strand
CAATTAACTGGGGAAGTTCCGTGGTGATATCTTTTAGTTATGCAAATTGGCGAATTTTAATTGGTTAACGTCTCATTTGCATATACATGTGGTGATGGTGATAACTTTATTATACAAATGATACAAATTTTACTATATTCACCTGTAGTTAAGTACAGTACATTAGCCTGTCTGACTACCATGATAAATGTTGGCTGACTATCTGTAAACTCTGGCAGCTTATTCCCTCGTTCATCACCACTCACCTCAACAAGGGAAAACCACCTCAACGGGAGAAGTTGAAGCGCTGGGAGGTGCTGCCTGCCTGTCTGACGTCACTGGCTGTGATTGCGTGCTCACCAAGCATCGCCTCTCGGCTGAGACCAATCTCGCAAACAGGAATATATGTTTTCATTTATCAAAGGAAGCTCCCCAGAAAAAGGCACTTTCTCAAGCCCCCTTTGCTGTCTATGTGCGCACGTGCCAGGGATGCATTAATCAGCAGATACAGTCAGTTCTACTGCTTTAAGAAACACTTTATTTCACATTTAAGCCTCATTTTAGAAAAAGACTGACATGTTGCTTCTGTTGAGGTTAATAAACAGTGATGCTCATAGAGAACACCGCAGACCTCAGATCCAAAGAAAACTAAATGTTTTTAACAGTTCT
>NW_019484120.1:0-648 GCF_002814215.2 Seriola lalandi dorsalis | reverse complement strand
AAAATTCAGTTGTGTCTGCTTTTATACCCGTTTGTGTTCATGGATCAGCAACAATGTGTAGTGTTACTAAATGGGTTGTACAGGTTACAGTAAATAATGAGATGTTGGATATTGAGGAGGAGGAGGAAATGTTATTTTTAACTTTTCTGACAGGAACATGGGAGAGACGGAAACAAGTTGAAGCATCAACATTAATGAAAAGTTGAGGATAAAAGAAGAAGACTCAGGCTCAGACTCAGAAATGAAGCAAACATTAAGAAAACGATTATTCTCCATTTTCAGGTAAATCGTTCACATTTTGTTACATTGCAGCCTTAAGCTAACATCCTTTCATTCATTTATCCCTCATCAATCTTCACTCAGTACCCATAATGACAAAATGAAAACCCTATTTTAGAGATTTTGTAAATTTATTAAAAAGGGAAGAACTCGCTTTGTTATGACACTTGACATTTAGCTCAGTTTCCTCCATTTCTCTTGATCATCTCCGAGATGTTTCTACACCTTGACTGGAGTCCAGCTGAGGTCAGTTCAGCTGATTGGACACACACCTGTCTATATAAAGAATTCAACACAGCAGCATCAGATCAGTTCCTCTCTCTCTCTCTCTCTCTCTCTCTCTCTCTCTCTCTCTCTCTCTCTCTCTCT
>NW_019484119.1:0-648 GCF_002814215.2 Seriola lalandi dorsalis | reverse complement strand
CACACACACACACACACACCCTCAACACACATGTACTGTACACCTCCACAGAGGACTTCTGCTTCCTAATCTACTTACTTAATCCTCTCCGTTCATGAGGGGTTTCTATGAGAGTGCGGTGGATCTGGGATACTCTCACTTCAGCAGGTTATAATCATTTCCATATGCCCTCTAATCACTCTTCCTCACTCCCACTCATAAGGCGTTTTGCAGTATGAGCACCATGAGGCTGGCATGTTAATGAACGTGGGATAAACAAGCAACCGACAAACAGGGGAGTCATTATTATGAATTATTAGGCGGAATTTATGCAGTCTTGTTTTTAATGGCATATGACCTTGAGGCTGTCCGCTCTCTCTCAATTCTTAATTACACACACATACATAATAATGCACGCACACACACACACACACACACACACGCACACATGCATGCAATTTGTAGACAGGGCAATGCTCCTGACAGCTTATCAGGGCAGGAATTCACGGGTCCTTGGACACCCGAAATGCATCACGGAGATATCGCATTAAGAGAGTTAACCCTTTCGCATCCAGGCGGGACACCAACCTTGTTCACTGAAATCTCACAGCAAAGAGGTTTTGCGCAACAATAGACTTCTACATCGCTGCCTGAGCTAAAAAAAAAAAA
>NW_019484118.1:0-648 GCF_002814215.2 Seriola lalandi dorsalis | reverse complement strand
CAAACCAGGCTCTAACTCATCTCCAGTCTGGGCCCCAACAACATGATTTCCAGAGGAAACAAATGCCCTTCAATGGATCAATCAGTTGGGAATTGGTGATCGATTGGGAGCATGTGATTGGCTCAAAAGTGAGAGGGTGGTGACTATACCACTGTCCTGAGAAGTAAATTCATGAAATAAAAACTAGAAAACAATGAAATATCAATCCATAATAATGAGATGTTTTAGTTACTTCTTCAATTATTTAATAATTTATTGGTTTATTTATAGATTTTACACAATTTATTTATTGATGATTTAATGTAAAACTTTTTAATGTACTTAACACGAAACATGTGGGGGTATCAGAGCGGAGAGAGAGATGACATCGTCCTGAAATGCATTATGGGTAAGAATCTCTGACTTGGGGTCAGTTCCTCTGTGTGTTTGGAAAGAAAGCAGCTGTTTGTGTGTCTGACCTGATGCTGCGTCCAGGCTGA
This sequence comes from Seriola lalandi dorsalis, assembly GCF_002814215.2. Classification (NCBI taxonomy): domain Eukaryota; kingdom Metazoa; phylum Chordata; class Actinopteri; order Carangiformes; family Carangidae; genus Seriola; species Seriola lalandi. The sequence goes on along the minus strand of NW_019484118.1, from coordinate 169 downwards.
GGGGATGTCAGGACGTCCTCTGTCCCTCAGCACCAGGTCTCTCATACTGTCCACACAGGGCTGCTCACACACCTTAGAGCCAAACGCCGGCTCGTAGCTCTCCACCTCTGCACCAGCACACACACACGCACACACATTATGTTCACACACACACACACACACACACACA
>NW_019484117.1:0-648 GCF_002814215.2 Seriola lalandi dorsalis | reverse complement strand
ACATGACATCAGATGGATAGACTGTGCTACCTCGCTGCTGTTCACGTTAAAAATAGATATAGGAACGATAGATAGGGCAAACGAGATGTTGTCCGCTCAGCTTAACTTGGTGTTAGAGTGTCAGGGCTGCTGTGTCACACAAGAATGGTGTGTGTGTTTGTGTATCTGTGTGTGAGTGTGTGTGTATCCGGTATGAGCTGCAGACATATGTACAAGTCCTCACTACACACACTGTTTCACAGATCACAGGACCCGGTTGGGGGGGTTGGAGGGGGGTGGAGAGTCACGTCACATGCTTAATTAAACCCTGAATACACTGCGGGGCTCCTGACCTGCATGTAGCATAAGGTAGGAAGTCTGTGACACACACAAACACACACACACACTATGTTCTCTATCTCTCCCACAGATGCAAACACACCTTCATGTCTCTCAATAACAGACACACTTGCACAGGTTTTTGTCTCTTCCAACGATGCACACACACACACACACACACACACACATAGACTTTCTTGATCTGTCTACATGCTCACACACTCTCTCTCTCTCTTTCTCTCTCTACCTCAAACACACACACACACTCGCTCTCTCTCTTTTCCTCTCCCTCTCTCTATCACACACACACAAACACACTCTCTCTCTCTC
>NW_019484116.1:0-648 GCF_002814215.2 Seriola lalandi dorsalis | reverse complement strand
GTGTGTGTGTGTGTGTGTGTGTGTGTGTGTGTGTGTGTGTGTGTGTGTGTGTGTGTGTGTGTGTGTCTTTTTCTGATACAAAGAAAGGAAAGAGATGCTGTTGAGTGTGTCTTGGCAGAGTGTGGGGAGCAGTCAACCATCTTGCCATGCTACGCAGGGGGTTGTTCGATAACATTGGCTCAGAGTCAGAGCTGGAATCTGCATGGAAGCTTCCATCTTCAATTCTCTTCTCTGTCTCTGTCTGTCCATCTGTCTACTTGTCTTTATATGTGTCTTTCTCTCTTTTTATAATTCTCTATCTGCATATCTTCCTTGTTTTTGTTGGTTACTGCGTCTGCTTGCCTTTTCTTCTTCTTCTTCTTTTTCTTCTCTCTCTCTGTGTCTGTCTCTTTACCTCTTTATCTCTCTCTCCCTCTGGGTGTCTCTGTTAGCAGGGATTAATAAAGGGTTGTTAACCTTTGTTTGCCCTCTGTGGAGTGTACAGTGAGCATCCTGGGACTTCAGGCAGGTTCCATAGCACATTATGTCATTTTCTAACAAGAGGTTGAATGAGCTGAGGTAGTGAGCTGAGGATGGGCTGTAGATAGGTAATTTTGTCTGCCACTGGAATGGATATAAACTGCAGAGTTCAAATTTAAATGTAGAACA
>NW_019484115.1:0-648 GCF_002814215.2 Seriola lalandi dorsalis | reverse complement strand
AAGGACTTTGGTAATTGCGGAAATGCTGATGTGATTTAACCAAGATATTCCAGTTAGACACTTTGAGGCTCTCGTCATTGGACCATGGCACTCATTAGTAACTGACAGCGGGTCAAACACCATGACAACATGAAATATGAAGTACAAAGAACACAGCTTGACTTATTGACTCAAAGGTGCTCAAAGATAAATTAATCCAAAGAGAGACAACAGTTAAATTAAAAGCAAGCCTTTTATTCTAGCCGCAAAAATAACTCAGATACATTCACATCAAAGTGTCCAAAACAAGGCAACAAGATATACAGTGAGCTTCCCTGCCCAAAGTCTGACCTTCCCACCTCACTGCCAAAAAACTACAGATCCCAGAGATATGAAGGCAGCTGAAAGGGAGGGTGTGTGTGTGTGTGTGTGTGCGTGCGTGTGTGTGTGTGTGTGTGTATGTATGTGTGTGTGTTCGTGTATGTGTCAACATGGCAATGGCATCGAGTCATGGTAGTAACAGTCCACTCTGTTCTGAACCGAGATAACAAGCCAAGAACAGAAAGGAACAACTCTTTTTTAAAAAAAAAAAACACTCCACACTTTTAACACATACGTGTCTACAAACCTTCATATTAAATAATCTCAAATATCACTTAAAGACAGCAC
>NW_019484114.1:0-648 GCF_002814215.2 Seriola lalandi dorsalis | reverse complement strand
AAACATTTTTTTATAAATGTATGAAGTTCAGTGGCAATTAATACAGCAGAAAGTTTGAATATAGACCAAAAATAAAACTTTCTAGATACAATTCTAGAATAAAAAAAAAAAAGGTATGATGCATTTATTGGTGTTCTATGTATTGTGGCCTCTTTAATACACCATTTTATGTCCAAATGTTTGGAGTGCAAATACTATCATTTGGATCATTTGCCTAAAAACTTTGCTCACTTTAATTAATCACAATCAATCATATTGATATAACCCTCAAACACATTACATAATTTTAGAAAGATTTTTGCAATGAAGTACATTATTTGTCCCAGAAAAATGTTTAGAATCTGTGGCGCCCCCTAGAGACAGAAGATCTTAAGATTTTCTATGGACTATCAGTCGGAATGGGGATATGTGCCACATTAGGTTACAACAGGCTTTTTTCACCGCAGACATTCTGACTTATCATAGTAGGAAAAGCACACGTGCTACTAACAACATCAGTGGCTCTGTTTCCCTGAAAGCTATGACAGTCTGACAGTGAGCCAGCATGCACAGTATCAATACCCTGAAACTTAGGTAGCCAAATATAATTCAGCTATCATTAATTGTATTATTTACACATGTGCTTTTCCTACTTTGACAAAACGTCTT
>NW_019484113.1:0-648 GCF_002814215.2 Seriola lalandi dorsalis | reverse complement strand
TTTTTTTTTTTTTTTTGCCACCTCAAATAAAATAGGCTTTGAATGATGTAAATAGTCATAATAATAAAATGTGTATCAGATTAATTAAGTTACCATTTAACTGAACCCCACAATGTCCAACTGAAATAGACAAAATTCCTGAATGAAAAGTAACACTTTCACAAACAAGATTCTCAGTTATGGCTGATGAATGATAAAAGTCAAGGTGTCTCACATTGTATATGCAGAAGTCACGGTTCAACAATAGTTTTTTCCCGTGCAAGTTGAAATCAAATTGCTTTCAACTTACATATTTTGAACTTCAGTGCAGATAATAACAATATATTAAAATACCTAATTGATAAAAGATCATTCATTTAAGTATATCCTGTTCTGATCTAGAGACAATCAATATAGTGGCTCAGTTGCACCAAACAAATTAATATTTCAGTATATGTGATAATCCTGCAGCTGCCTCATGGTCAAAGGCCTCAAGAAGAACCTCGTGCTTCTTATCAATGTTTGTGTCTGATTCCCAATGACTGGAAGTTTTTTACTTTCAAACATTTACCTACAGCATCTTAAAGAATAAGTCGCCAAACTTTTACCCAATGAGTAGCAAATACACACCACCTATAGGGTTGCAGTTGAAATTTATTTGGTGACCCA
>NW_019484112.1:0-648 GCF_002814215.2 Seriola lalandi dorsalis | reverse complement strand
ATAATGGCTTTATATAAGTAAACAGGACTAAAGTGTTGGCAGACAATTGGCGTTTTTATACAGATGCTAACATTCCTTTGGAGTTTTGAGGGGAGCTGCCATCTGAAGAATATAAGTTCAATATTCACTCTCCTTTTGCTGTTAGAGTCTTTACCAATTCCTGAGCTATAGCTGCTAAATGTTTCACTATGTTCACTAGCTAGTTGCTGTCTGTTGTTTGGTGATGGACAATAAGTGCACAATGAGTCTACCAGAGCTTGGTTGGTGAGAACAGCTGCCTGCTGCAGCTGGAAACAGGACTGATGACAGCGGTGAGTCAACCACAACAGTAAAGCTGTGGGCCAGAAAATCAAAACAATGAGCTGAAGATGCAAACACCCCGTAGAGACGTGGGAGATTACACAGAGAGAGATCATTCTCTGCAGGTACATCACTACAAGCAACACCTTTCACATTACTGGCAGTCATATCAGCTACTGGTCACGTAAACGCATGATTAGTAAAGCTTAAATTTAACAAAACAGCTCATTCTCACTTCAAATCTAACACCAATTTACATTAACAAGGTTAACAAATTGCAAATTAGGGATGCTAATACTGATCTCAGACTCATCTGTTTTCACATTTGTGACTCAGCTCAACTTGGAA
>NW_019484111.1:0-648 GCF_002814215.2 Seriola lalandi dorsalis | reverse complement strand
AAATCCGAAGTCTTACTAATGGATGAATGCAGCAGAATTGAATTTAGTTGAGGACGTGTTCCTGTTTTTAGAGATGCAAAATGCAGTCTGACTATTGCACTTGTGATGCGCTCTTGAGCTGTAAACATCCTCTGACTGACATAAACGATATCACAACCCTGCCCCATGAATCATACCATGCGTGAAAGAGTTATAATGATCATATTTACAGTTTCAGTCTCTTTCTTTCTTGCTTAGTCACTTATTTTCTTCTTTTCCTCTCCTCCCACCGACTGACGCTCACAGGGACGATGCTCCAAGTCACTGTTCTCAGGCTCTGGCTGACATCGATTTATGTCTGTTTTGGCTTCATTCTCCTGTCTTGTTAATCTACCCACGCACAGCAGAAGTACGGTTGCTATAAAGTTAGAGGCTGTGTGTTGCTCACTGCATGAAATCTATGTATATCTATGAAATCTAAATATACTGTTTTGTTTCTGGTATACTATTCTGCCAGTGCCTTCCACTTTCTCATAAAATGACCTTCAACAATCTGCAGAGAACAGCTGTAAACTTGCCAAGTTACTGTGAATGCGCAGGTAAATAGAGCTGTTGTGAAAGCAATTGTGTGGTTAGAGAGAGAGAGAGAGAGAGAGAGAGAGAGAGAGA
>NW_019484110.1:0-863 GCF_002814215.2 Seriola lalandi dorsalis | reverse complement strand
GTGACATCATCAGTGTGTGTCTCTGCAGTAGGAGTATTCTGGAGGAGTACTGTGACATCATCAGTGTGTGTCTTTGCAGTAGGAGTATTCTGGAGGAGTACTGTGACATCAGCAGTGTGTGTCTGTGACATCATCAGTATGTGTCTTTGAAGTAGGAGTATTCTGGAGGAGTACTGTGACATCAGCAGTGTGTGTCTGTGACATCATCAGTCTGCGTCTCTGCAGTAGGAGTATTCTGGAGGAGTACTGTGACATCATCAGTGTGTGTCTCTGCAGTAGGAGTATTCTGGAGGAGTACTGTGACATCAGCAGTCTGCTGACGGAGGAGATCGTGAAGGTTCATCAGGAAATTTCAGCAGCTGTTCAGCAGATCGATCCTCTGGCCGAGTACCAACACTTCATCGACGCCTACAGGTCAGAGGCTCGCTTCCTGTGTGGTTACCATGGTAACGGTCTCTCTGTCACATGCTCCTGGTTACCATGGTGTCTCTCTCTCTCAGGTCTCCGGAGACCCCAGAGCCAAGCGTGGAGTTCGACACATCTCTATTGGAGGAGACGGACAACCTGCCGGCCAATGAGATCCTCTGGAACACGCTGACGGCTGACAGCCTGCAGGCCATGTGAGCTACTACAAAATTAAACTGTTTCCTGTAGCCTGCCAAAGTAAAAGTCTCTGTCCTATCAAATATAAGCAAACAGATGCTGGAAAGATAAAAAAAGGAAAACTGTCCAGATGTTTCAGAAATGTTTTCCAGATTCACAGGCAAACAGAAAGTCTCACTGTGCTTGTCTTCCAGGTTGTCATCGGCAACAGAAGAGCTGACGCTGACTCAGCAGAATCTGAGGACGAAGGAGGCGCTGGC
>NW_019484109.1:0-648 GCF_002814215.2 Seriola lalandi dorsalis | reverse complement strand
GAAGGATTTTATCTTGGCAAAATCATATTTTGAATGCTCTTTGTGTTTCGTTTAAAAGGTCTGGATCTACAAACTTACAAGTCAAATTCTGCCTTGCAGCAAGGCTAAACGTAACATTTTTATTTGTGGCAAGCTACTCTCATAACTTAGGATGTTTCACCTAAATTGTGAATGTAGTAAAATGTGTGTGTACAGTGCAGTTGTAAAATTTCAATAGTTAAATCACTTCAAGATGTGTCATTTGGTTTCTATGGATGCAATCAAGACAAAACAAATAAAATCCACAGTCAAATCATGCTCTACTTTCTTTTCCACTTCCACGTTTCCCTTTTGCTTCAAGCTTTCTTGATTGCAGTTTTGCTCTCCAGCCTGGTTGCCTTGGCTGATGTGTCCTAAAACAATTAAAATGCTTCATTTTGAAGCAGAGGAATAAACACTAGAAAGCAGAAACTGAAAGTTACCATGCCTGCCCAGTCAGAGGCAGGTATCCATGAAGCTGCACTGCATTCCTCAGTGACAGCCGCTCAGCTCGCCTCTGAGGCCACAGATATCTGCCCTACATTTGTCTAATCATCCAGGGCTTAACCCTCCTGCTGGCCCGCTATCTACTCTCTGTGTGTCTGAGAGTGTGTGTGTGTGTGTGTGTGT
>NW_019484108.1:0-648 GCF_002814215.2 Seriola lalandi dorsalis | reverse complement strand
TCCCTGTGATTTGGACAGAAGTCTCGCTGGTGAGCTGATTCCCTTCACATCTTTCATCAGACCTGACGTACTGAACATGCCTCCGTCAAAGCGTCTGAAAACAATGCTCGATTGTGAATTACAGTCACCATTCATTAAGAAAATATCTGACGCTTCCTGTCACAAACTGCCAGTAGAGAACGGTCCTTTTCGCCAAGGACAAGGATGACACAGAGACAGAGCCTGAACAGCCTGTCACTCATGGCCATCAGAACTGGTCCAGAACTTAGACTTTGTTGATTTGATCAATGACTTCAGGTAGGATATGTTTCACCACAGTTTTATTTACATTGATGTGTGTTTGACTTCTCAAGATGTGTATACCGTGCTGTACATGGCATGTATACAATGAAACGGACCTACCTGGAATTGCCACTATACCATCTCATCACAGCCAGCTGCTGGTTTATTTGCTCATTCAGTAGTGTAGCGCAGTGTGGCATAGCATTGTGGGGAAAAAGAGATGGAAGTGCATATTGTCTACTGAAGACAACAGATGTCCTGACCTACAGTGTTTGTGAAGTTGTAATTTTGGCCCGATAGCACTGACATATGAGTGTTGAAAGGTTAACGTAACTCATTACTGATCATTCTCCTGAGATCATCATC
>NW_019484107.1:0-648 GCF_002814215.2 Seriola lalandi dorsalis | reverse complement strand
CAGTGCGCTAACTCGTTAGCTTCTCTCGACAACCTACACGGCACTTCAGCTGTCGTTAACATGCATTTCATTGAATGTTCACATGCCGCGCGACATCCGCCCTCATCTGAGGAATAAACACAGCGGCAACTCTTCAATAAACATTTATTTGTGTTTAATATTTACACACAAGTATTAAAACATTTACACATCTTCAGTCCATTTGCCTGACAAATATTTGTGTGCTCCGTTACAGTTTTATTTGAGTACAATGCGAACAATCCTGCATGCGTTCAGTCAGTCAAAGTCAAAGGAAGTTCTGCATTACAATGAATGTCAGACACAAAAAAGACAAAATGTTGAATACTTTCTCGGACCGGTATGTGCACACGATCAAAAAGGAAGATAGAAAATAGAAGTTTTATGATCTACAGATTGTACAGTTTCACATGTTCATAGAAAACACTGACTAAGCTAGGCCATACACATTCTTATTCAGCCCGAGGACCAATGACAAATGAAACAGACGGAAAAGCGATGCAGCGAATTAACAGAGGATGGGTTTTCACATACATCAGGGTGTGCTGATAATTCCTGAGGGAGGTGTGTGTGTGTGTGTGTGTGTGTGTGTGTGTGTGTGTGTGTGTGTGTGTGTGTGTGTGTGTGTGT
>NW_019484106.1:0-648 GCF_002814215.2 Seriola lalandi dorsalis | reverse complement strand
GAGAGAGAGAGAGAGACTCATCTGTATACTGATGGTTTTTACCACAGCAACAGCTTCACCACTTTGTATTTTTATCTGTTTATTTAAATCACACCAGCGTCATACTTCATCTATTGTGTGACACGAGTCTACACAGACACTGCAGCTAAATATATAAAAATATTAGTGTATCATGTGAGAGACAGTGTGTGTACCTGTTATTTATTACAAAATATTCACTATAATTATTCTGACTGCTTTATAAATGTAATTCTTCTTGCTAACAAGACGTAGGGTCAGTCATGCTAGCACTGACAACTCTAACGTAATGATTACCAGGCTTTCAATCGCTGTTTAGTGTGTTAGCATGCTAACTGTTGCTAATTAGCAATCAAAACAATGTACAGCTGAGCCTAGAGGCGTGTTCTGCCATCGCTACATAGCTAGTGTTAGCATTAGCAGCTCTTAACTTACCGGTCTAGAAGAAACATTGTGAGTTCAGCATCAAACTTCCTTCCTTTACTCACCAACATCTGTCTCCAGAGGTGGAAACTAACACCAATGTTTCCTCTCGTCTCTATCACGCCTTTTCTTCTACTGGAGTTAGCATGCTAACAGCTAGCTCCTGCCAGTCACGTCACTTTCTGATAGCCGTGACGTATTATAATC
>NW_019484105.1:0-648 GCF_002814215.2 Seriola lalandi dorsalis | reverse complement strand
TGACGTGGCCTGAATGAAACATTTGGAATAAAATTGGACTGAATTTGAAAAAATATTTTGTTTACACCTACTTTGGTGATGTCAGTATGTGACGTGTAGTATGAAGGAAAACGAGTCAACAAGGTACAACAACAAAGAGACTCAGAGTGTATTACGTAATCTACAGTTTATTTTGGACTGTAATTGTACCGCAGGAAAAACTTTAAGGACAGAAATAAAAAGTGAAACCGATTTACTTTTCTTCTCTCCTCCGTCTTCAGATCAATCAAACAGAAACAAAAACATTTGCTTCTTTAAGTCGGTCATTTTGAATATAAACCATTCATTCATTGTGTCACATGTAAAACATGCAGAGGTGAGTCAGCTGTTGTCCAGTGAAATGAGATAACTCACTAGCAGAAACACTCTACAAGGAATTCTACCCCTCTGGTCTCATTGATTCCCATCAGTCAGTAAAATCAGATTAGACAGCAATCAATAAACGCTTTGACTTTCAAATGACATTCTTTGTTCTCTCCCCATGCTGTTCCTGCATGCAACAAACTCCCAACCCTCTCCCACATGCACACTGAAAAAGGGCTGAACAATTAGGAGGAAGACAGAAAGAAAGGTTAGTCAAATGTGTCACTTTAAGAAAACAAGGCGAGA
>NW_019484104.1:0-768 GCF_002814215.2 Seriola lalandi dorsalis | reverse complement strand
GTGACTGCTTTGTTGTGACATCACAAAGTTCCAGAAGTCCTGACGGCTGGTTTTAAGGCTCAGTTTCTGAATACAGGCTGTGTGCATTTCTCTGTGGACTGAGGCTTTGATACTTTCACAGTATTAATATAGAAGCTAGAGCTGATCTATAATCTATAATCACACTACACATGGACACAGACCTTTACACTGTCAAACAGCTCTGATTATTCAAATAGAAAACTAGAAAAACAAAGAATAAAGCTTCTATAATCTTTCAGATGAAATAAAAAACTGACAATAACATGGTTAAAAACTCGATGGTACCTCTCTACCTGGGTCCTAGGTGAGCTCTGAGCACCTGCCAACATATAGGAGTGGTGAAGGGGAATCATGGGAAGAAAATGGCGTAGACTCAGACGGGACTCCAGATTCTGTTAAAATATGTCAATAACCTGTTTAATAAATGTAAAGCACAGTCAGATTAATAACTGAACATCTTCTGAGGAATTTGTCTCCTTCACCTTAAAAGAGTAATTAGTCATGTTTCAAGTCCATATCTACATTTCTGCTTTAACCAACATTAACATCAGTCTGATCTTCTGTCACTGACACCAACTCAGATCTACAGTCAGACACAGATGATTAACTTCCTGAAACATCATCATTCAATATTAACTTCATCAGCAGCTACAGTCACACACACAGGGAGGAGCTAAAACCAGAGCAGGACTCAGGACTGACTCTGGACCACGAGACCATCTGACACCATCACATTCAATAGACGAC
>NW_019484103.1:0-648 GCF_002814215.2 Seriola lalandi dorsalis | reverse complement strand
AACAGAGAAATATAACTGGCTACCTACTGTGCTGTTTATGGTTTCAATCCAATACCACAATGACAACTGATGAAATAAAATCAGATTTTGAAACTGAATCATTATCATCGTAACTCCTTGACCTTTAAATGTTTGTCTCATATGATCAGGCGTAGCCATATGAGCATTTGTCAAACTATTACTACTGTAAAATGCAGGCAGGATCAATCTTGAATAAGACAAGAGCCAAGAAAATGAATTCCGTTTACTGTGAATTACTATGAGTTTACATGAACCCATTGACTCTGACAGCTTTTAATTAAATCTTGTAAAGGGATACATGTTTTTTTCTTTTCTTAAGCTACAATTCATGAGCAAATTTAACAAGGAAAATACAGAAGCACAGGCACACACACACACACACTTCATCGACTGTTGGCTGTGTGTCACAGTCAAAGGCTGTTGCATTTCCCTGGTGGCTTCACTCTATAGGAAATTGCAGCGCTGATCACGTTGCTCAGTATGAACCACTGTCATGCAGAAAAGGCTATTTTTATGTATCCAACATAATTGATTTGGACATGCGGGACACTTTTTTGTTATAAGGGTTGCCGTACACTGTATATTGCAGTATTGTCAGTGCTGTATCTTATGTTTTTAGTGATGACT
>NW_019484101.1:0-649 GCF_002814215.2 Seriola lalandi dorsalis | reverse complement strand
GAGAGAGAGAGAGAGAGAGAGATGCGTGGGAGTGGCAGCAGCTCCCACACAGGCAGGAAAGTCACGATCAAACACTGAACAGCACTCGCTCCTCTGCTCAGACTGACATATAAACACGCCAGAAATGCAATCTCACTCTCACTGCATGTATGTGCTCCGAGTTCCTCACTCTAGCAACATCCACAAATGCACATCATCCACTTTAAGTGCCGTTCACCTTTGCAACAAATTCATCCCAATGCCAGTGGAGCTTAGGGTCTGTCAGCAAATTTTATTTTAATTCCTTATCCCCTGACTTGCCCCAAGTGTCACCCAACATGAAGCAGCTTCTTCATGACATCTATAGGTGCATAAGCTGCAGCGGCGTGATAACACTCCAAACCCACATACTGTACATGCTGCACAAGCATCCGTGCAAACACAGATGCACAGTGACATATGGACTTCGACACGTGAGCACATGCACGCGCTCGACCACAGACCAACAATCGCCACCAGGAAGGGAGGAATCACGGAAATGCATTACCGAGTAATTAACTGCTCGCCATTCAACTACAATTACAAGAAATGAATAGGCTTTTCTTGCTTTAAATTCTGATCACACACACACACACACACACACACACACACACACACACACACACATACA
>NW_019484100.1:0-649 GCF_002814215.2 Seriola lalandi dorsalis | reverse complement strand
GATTTACTGACGTTCCTGCAAAGAATATTAACGTTTTTATGGTTAATGTTACACAATAAACGTTAACTTTTAACATTGATTTAGAGCCTCCACTGGCCGCAGATTGATAATGCTGTATTTTTCATGTTAAGCATTATTCCATTATTATTGCGCATAGCTGTTGAGGAAGATGAATGCATGACATATTCATCACTCTTGCAGTTGTCACACAGCTGTTCCGATTAAATGCATCGGCCCATCTAAGTCCCAGACCCTTTTAAATTGCATCTCGTGTAAACGGTTGACCCGAAATCTTCAGTAGGAAGGATTTCAATCCTTCAATCCTCAAACATGTGCATGTTACCACAGCTAATGTCTGCTAACAGGTGTTGGGGAGTGGCCTCTCCACATGAGGAAAAAGTTAGAGAAAACCTTATGTGGCTCCAAGTTTGGCTTGAGTTTGTAAATAAACAACCAAAAAGACAAGCTCGCCTCCTCATCTCTGCTTGAGGCTTGTGGCTGAAAGCTACATTAGCCGCTGCTAGCATAACACATCCGCATCTTCAAACGAACTGTTGGCAGGCGAGCTGCATTATGGGTAATGGTAATTATAGGGGTGTTTGTGTGTGTGTGTGTGTGTGTGTGTGTGTGTGTGTGTGTGTGTGTGTGT
>NW_019484099.1:0-2983 GCF_002814215.2 Seriola lalandi dorsalis | reverse complement strand
ATTCATAAAAACGTCATAGTATAGTAAGGCATAAAAAGTAATGGAATATTAAGGCATAAAAAGATCACAGTATAGTAAGGCATAAAAAGTCATAAAAAAGTCATAGTATAGTAAGGCATGAAAAGTAATAAAAACGTCATAGTATAGTAAGGCATAAAAAGTAATGGAATATTAAGGCATAAAAAGATCATAGTATAGTAAGGCATAAAAAGTCATAAAAAAGTCATAGTATAGTAAGGCATGAAAAGTAATAAAAACATCATAGTATAGTGAGGCACAAAAGCGTCATAGTATAGTAAGGCATAAAAAGCCAAAAAAACATAATTGTATAGTAATGCAAAAAAAGTCATTAAAACGTCATAGTATAGTAATGCAAAAAAAAACATTAAAATGTCAAAGTATAGTAAGGCTTAAAAACATCATTGAATATTAAATCATAAAAAGCCATAAAAAGATCATATTATAGTTAGGCATAAAACGTCATAAAAACGTCATAGTATAGTAAGGCAAAAAGAGTCATGGAATATTAAGACATAAAAAGTCATCAAAAGATCTTAGTATAGTAAGGCATAAAAAGTCATAAAAAAGTCATAATATAGTAAGGCATAAAAAAGTATTGAATATTAAGTCATAAAAAGTCATAAAAAGATCATAGTATAGTAAGGCATAAAAATTCATAAAAACGTCATAGTATAGTAAGGCATAAAAAGTCATAAAAAATCATAGTATAGTAAGGCAAAAAAAAACATGAAAACATCATGGTATAGTAAGGCATGAAAAATCATTGAATATTAAGTCATAAAAAGTCATTAAAAGTCATAGAATGATAAGTTATAAAAAGTCATGAAAACGTCATAGTATAGTAAGGCATAAAAAGTCATGGAATATTAAGGCATAAAATGTCACAAAAAGTTCACAGTATAGTAAGGCATAAAAAGTCAAAAAAAGGTCATAGTATAGTAAGGCATAAAAGCGTCATAGTATAGTAAGGCATAAAAGTCATGAAAACGTCATAGTATAGTAAGGCATGAAAAGTAATAAAAAACGTCATAGTATAGAAATGCAAAAAAATCATTAAAACGTCATAGTATAGAAATGCAAAAAAATCATTAAAACGTCATAGTATAGTAAGGCATGAAATGTCATAGAATACTGAGGCATAAAAAGTCATAAAAAGATCATAGTATAGTAAGGCATAAAAAGTCATAAAAACACATAGTATAGTAACGCAAAAAAAAATCATAAAAACATCATGGTATAGTAAGGCATAAAAGTCATAAAAAAGTCATAGTATAGTAAGGCATAAAAATTAATAAAAACGTCATAGTATAGTAAGGCATAAAAAGTCATGGAATATTAAGGCATAAAAAGATCATATTATAGTAAGGCATAAAAAGTCATAAAAACGTCATAGTATAGTAAGGCATGAAAAGTAATAAAAACATCATAGTATAGTAAGGCATAAAAACATCATAGTATAGTAAGGCATAAAAGTCATAAAAACGTTATAGTATAGTAAGGCATAAAAAGTCATGGAATATTAAGGCATAAAAGTCATAAAAACGTCATAGTATAGTAAGGCATGAAAAGTCACAGAATACTGAGGCATAAAAAGTCATAAAAAGATCACAGTATAGTAAGGCATGAAAAGTCATAAAAAGTCATAGTATAGTAAGGCATAAAAGTCATAAAAAGATCATAGAATAGTAAGGCATAAAAAACATCATGGTATAGTAATGCAAAAAAAAGTAATTAAAAGGTCATTGTATAGTAAGGCATGAAAAATCATTGAATATTAAGTCATAAAAAGTCATAAAAAGTCATAGAATGATAAGTCATAAAAAGTAATGAAAACGTCATAGTATAGTAAGGCATGAAAAGTAATAGGATACTGAGGCATAAAAAGTCATAAAAAGATCATATTATAGTAAGGCATAAAAAGTCATAAAAACACATAGTATAGTAAGGCTAAAAAATCATAAAAACATTAGGATATAGTAAGGCATAAAAGTCATAAAAACTACATAGTATAGTAAGGTATGAAAAGTAATAAAAACGTCATAGTATAGTAAGGCATAAAAGTCATAAAAACATCATAGTATAGTAAGGCATAAAAGTCATAAAAACGTTATAGTATAGTAAGGCATAAAAAGTCATGGAATATTAAGGCATAAAAGTCATAAAAACGTCATAGTATAGTAAGGCATGAAAAGTCACAGAATACTGAGGCATAAAAAGTCATAAAAAGATCACAGTATAGTAAGGCATGAAAAGTCATAAAAAGTCATAGTATAGTAAGGCATAAAAGTCATAAAAAGATCATAGAATAGTAAGGCATAAAAAACATCATGGTATAGTAATGCAAAAAAAAGTAATTAAAAGGTCATTGTATAGTAAGGCATGAAAAATCATTGAATATTAAGTCGTAAAAAGTCATAAAAAGGTCATAGTATAGTTAGGCATAAAAATTCATAAAAACGTCCTAGTATAGTAAGGCATAAAAACTCATGAATTATTAAGGCATAAAAAGATCAGAGTATAGTAAGGCATAAAAAGTCATAAAAAAGTCATAGTATAGTAAGGCATAAAAAGTCAAAAAATCGTCATGGTATAGTAAGGCATAAAAGTCATAAAAACGTCACAGTATAGTAATGCATAAAAAGTCATAAAAGATCATAGTATAGCAAGGCAAAAAAAACCATGAAAACATCATGGTATAGTAAGGCATGAAAAATCATTGAATATTAAGTCATAAAAAGTCATTAAAAGTCATAGAATGATAAGACATAAAAAGTCATGAAAACCTCATAGTATAGTAAGGCATGAAAAATCATTGAATATTAAGTCATAAAAAGTCATAAAAAGTCATAGAATGATAAGTCATAAAAATTCATAAAAACGTCATAGTAGAGTAAGGCACAAAAAGTCATGGAATATTAAGGCATAAAATGTCACAAAAAGTTCATAGTATAGTAAGGCATAA
>NW_019484098.1:0-649 GCF_002814215.2 Seriola lalandi dorsalis | reverse complement strand
GGTTCATTAAAGAACCTCTTTTAAATGGTTCTTAAGTAATTTTTCTAAATAAATAGTTCTTTGAGCATTTTAAGATTAAATGATAATGGCTAAAAGCAAGTATATGAACATAGTTGGTGGCCCTTTGACGTTTCTTTTTATTTCATAAAATTACACACGAGGAATTAAAAACGCTCGCTTCATAGAAGCACAAATACAAACTACATAAGACCCATTTCACAGGTCCATCCAAGCAGCCAAAACATGAGCATACTGTATGATAGAAAAACAAGGTCATAGTTAAGATATGAGTGTAGATTTACTTATATAATACAAACAGTGAGGGTGTTTGCTATAAAGGTCTGATTGAAACACTTTTACTTTTACTCAGTACGTGCGTAACGTAGGTGACTGGACACAAAAAACACAAAAATCCATTTATGGCCAGTTGGAAGAAACTAAATTCAACGCTTTTCAACACTTCTATACCCAAACAAGTGCGTACAAATTCATTTAAACAAACTTTAAATCTTGAGAACCAACCATGCAACATGTTAATACATGTTGACATGTCAGAAATAACAGTGGTACTGGAAAGCTCTCTGTATCTTTCTGGTGATACAAACCCCTAAGCTCTGTTTGAAGTGACACACTAAGGGACATGAACTGC
>NW_019484097.1:0-735 GCF_002814215.2 Seriola lalandi dorsalis | reverse complement strand
GGTGCAGTAGGAGGAGGTGCAGGAGGAGGAGGTGCAGTAGGAGGAGGTGCAGGAGGAGGAGGTGCAGTAGGAGCAGGTGCAGGAGGAGGAGGTGCAGTAGGAGGAGGTGCAGGAGGAGGAGGTGCAGTAGGAGCAGGTGCAGGAGGAGGAGGTGCAGTACCTCTGAGTCGTCGCAGTAAAGCTTTGTCTTCAGTCTCGATGAGAGGAAACTCGTCTCTGGATGGACAGCTGCAAAAAACATAGATACTGTGAAGTACTACATACTGTACTACAGAGTACTGAGCAGTACTACAGTACTGACCTACTGAGTGTAGTACTACAGTACTACAGTACTACAGTACTACAGCACTGACCTGAGAGCAGCCTGCTGGATCCACGTCATCCAGGTCCGGCGGTCGTCTTTGGACGGAGCGTGCAGCTCGTACATCTCTGGAGGGGTGGAGGCACTGAGCAGGTACATCCCTCGCTCCTGATTGGCTACATCTCTGACGATCAGGTTAGTCAGAGAGACAACTGGAGACTTGTCCTGAGACAGGTGAGACAGACAGACAGACAGACAGGTGAGAACAGGTAAAGACCTCCTGAACCACTGACACTGAAGGAATCCAGACCAGGAGAAGCTGAAGACAACAACTCCCATGATCCCACACTACTTCATGATGTCACCAACGCTGTGTTACGTTATTGTTTAGATTGAAAGACCGTTAGAGGCAGAAGGTGTGACCAGGTGTGACT
>NW_019484096.1:0-649 GCF_002814215.2 Seriola lalandi dorsalis | reverse complement strand
AAAAAAAAAAAAGGAATATTGCTCATGATTTTTTTACTGGTCTGAGGGAGTCTGAGGACTTTGTCTTCAAGTGTTGAGTCATCTGTCAAACACAATTTCGCACGACGGCGAATCATGGCTGCAGCCAAAGACTCGCCGGTCACTTCACGGTCAGCAAACGTGGGGGAAAGGCAGGGGGGAGCAGTCCCTCTCTCTGCCAGCCTGTTTCCCCTCATTTCCCCTTCTCCCCGCCTTCTTCTGTTCCAGTCCGTGGTGGACATTCTTGACGACATCAATTCTCGTGGAATCTGAAACACGTCGCACGTTTGCCCCTCCGAAAGCCTTTGTGTCTCACGTTTGTATAAACAGAATCTGTAGCGTGTGTAAAGGGGCTTTCGTGCCAGCCAGGAAGTTAACACTGGCAACAGCTGGCATCCCAAAAACAATACACGTGTGTGGTCTCTATCGAGGTTACTCCAGTTCACAGAGGCAGTTCATTGTGATGCTCCTCCTCTTATCACGACAGGCTTGTGAAAGTGGATCGAGTGTTTTTTTTGGGGGGTTTTTTCTGTTCCTTGCTGCCAACAACGGGATGCCAGTTGTTCGCCAGTGGAACTTGCTGTCATCAGACGGGCAGGCAGCTTTCAACATTTAAATGTTTGAGAAGAAA
>NW_019484095.1:0-649 GCF_002814215.2 Seriola lalandi dorsalis | reverse complement strand
GGTTGGGTTTGGTGTTCATATGATATTATAGCTGGAATTATGCATAATAATACCATAGACAAAAGATGTGTTCTGCTAAAAACAGGTCATTGTTTCCTGTTGGAGGTTAAAGAACGTTGCTCTTTTTATTTCCCTTTGCTCTTTCTTGGTATTCTTCCAGCCTCTGTTCGTCCTGCTGCAAAGCTCAGGACCTCTGACATCAGATTTATTAGACTGTCAGTGGACTCAGCAGTGCCTGCGTTGATACCTAGAGATCATGTTGTGAATGTGTTTGTGTGTGTGTGTGTGTGTGTGTGTGTGTAATTTATTGCACTGTGTATAGGTGCAATTGTGTGCATACACAGATGTGTGCGTGTGGAAGCAGTGTGCTCTTTGTGTGCTAATTGCATGTGTGTAGGCTGTCTACAACTGGCCACATGGTGTGCTGTGGGCACCTGTAACTCAGTGTGGGAGTCACAGGTCAGGGAGTGGAGCTTTAAGCTGCTCTGCTGCACCACTAACACCACAAATGCAACTGACACAACCTGTGTCAACTTTTAGTTTGGTCTTAACATTAAATCTGCTCTGTGCAATCCATGCACACAGGGGCAGTTTGTACAGTATTGTTTTACTCTATGTTTACCAGTGGCTTTAGGTGCTTTGTAGTTTT
>NW_019484094.1:0-649 GCF_002814215.2 Seriola lalandi dorsalis | reverse complement strand
AATTTTCTGACTCTTTCTCTCCAGGAATACTGATCTTCTTCCATTTATTATTATGGAGGCCACTGTGCTCTTGGGAACCTTCAACGCAGCAGACATTTTTGTAGCATTCCCCAGATCTGTTTCTGAGCTCTGCAGGCAGTTCCTTTGAGCTCATAGCTTGGTTTTTGTTCTGATATGCATTGTCAGCTGTGAGATGTTATATAGACAGGTGTGTGCCTTTCCAAATCATATCCAATCAAATGAATTTAACCGCAGGTGGACTCCAATCAAGGTTTAAAAAATATCTCAAAGGTGATCAAGAGTAACCTGAGATAAATGTGGCTCAGTAAAGGGTCTGAATACTTATGCCAGTGAGAAATTTCAGTTTTCTGGGGTGGGTTGAAGGAATCCAATGTGTGTTGGATGAAATCTCTCAGATGTATTTTGTAACCTTTGACTCTCTGTAGAGTGCTGCCTTTTTAGAGTGAATACATGAGTCTTTGTGGTTCTCTTTGAACACATGACTTTATTTTTAAATAAAAATACCATTTTTGATTTAGGTTATTATACGTCACACAAAGATGGCAGACATAAATTCAAGAGCAAGAGCAACTTCAGTCAGCTGGGAATCTTAACATCTTTTCATCCTCTTCAGTTTGCATCTTGTTTG
>NW_019484093.1:0-649 GCF_002814215.2 Seriola lalandi dorsalis | reverse complement strand
GTTTTGAAGCAAACATTATATTAATAATATTACTTTTGTATGAACATAATGAGAAAATGTCGTCGACACATATTTTAATTTTCTGGTGTCGAGGTAGAAAAAAAGAAAAAAGCTTCGTCTTGTATCTGAGGACGAAACAGTTTCATGTTGACGACATCTGATGTTTTTGAATGGAGAGATGTCACATGGTCTGTGTCAGAGAGAGATGCATTATGGGCTCATGAACACTAAGTGTCACTGTAAAAAAGCCTCCAGTGTCTTTAACGCCAAAGTTCCAGACCAGGACCGGGAGGTCTGGGTCTCATGGCACCTCAGCAGAACCAGGTCTGTGGAGAGGAAGCCCGAAGAAAAGCTGAGAGCTCAGGACGTCACTGACTGTGACAGTCGAGTTGATTCTGCTCTGGTGTTTCACACCTACAGAAATCTGAGATTAAATCTACAGAACTCTACCAGCTCGTTGCTGAGTAAATAAATATAGAAATACAGAAATCTTGTTGTATCACGACAGCTGCAGAGATGACAAACAAAATAAACAACCTCACTAAACTGCAGCAGTGATAAGATCCACAGGCTAACAAGCTAGCAGGCTAATGAGCTAACGAACTAACGAGCTCTCTCAGGCATGTGATGTAAGAAGATGTGATGAGAC
>NW_019484092.1:0-649 GCF_002814215.2 Seriola lalandi dorsalis | reverse complement strand
CTCATCTGTGGTAAGCACATTCAAATTTTAAGTTCCATCAGTTAAAAATAGTAATAAATTGTTGAAGTCTGTGTTGAGATTGGCAGGATAAGAGCTTGTTAGCTAACTGAACTAGGTTACATACGTTTGTGTGTATGAGAGAGACAGCCCATGCAAGCACAGCAGGGTGTGGGGGGCTTGACTGACTAGGTGTGAGGATGTTATGCTGAGGTGAGCTCAATTAATAATTAGAGCTATTTCTAATAAAGGCTACTTTTCTCCTCAGACCTACACTGATCTCATGCAGTCTGTCTTTAGAATCCCACTAACAGAAATCAGTCATAACAAGGCGAAGTGTCCTGTTTATAAGAATGTACCTTTTCCTTTCCTTTTCTTCTTCTTTGTCTTCTGATCTGTAACAAAAACAAACATCAGTACCTGTTCATGAAACCTAAAGTATAATTAATATTAAAAATACAAATCCAAGTGCCAAAAATAAAATCTAACAAAAAGACCTCATTGTTCACCACTTACCCTTTCATTTCAAAAGTCAAAATTGTAAGCATTAGTGTTCTTTAACATTGAACATTGCAAAAAAGTTCTGATCCTGGGGCCGTATTCACAAAACATCTTAAGGCTAAAAGTAGCTCCTAACTTGCTGATTTAGGAG
>NW_019484091.1:0-649 GCF_002814215.2 Seriola lalandi dorsalis | reverse complement strand
ACACTTTTCCCTTCGCCCCTGTCGTCATTACTACGACCACTGGATGTCGCCTAGCAACAAAACGTAACTATGGATCATAATAACCTGCCGCACAGACGACCTGTGGGCTCATTAAGTGAAGGAGGACAGTCTCCTGCTTTTGATAATCATGCTAACGCTAACATACCGGCATATTTGATGACAGAGGACGTAAAGAGCAAGACATTAAAAGTGGCTCAATTAGCCATTAGCTCCTGTTAGCATGGATGTGTATCAGTGAATCACTTTGATACTGAAGAACAGTTAAAAACCTGACGATTCTGAGGCAAGTTCTGCATCAATCTGTGGAGATTTATTTGTGATGGACTTTTCTTTTTTACTCGGGAAAGTGTGTGTAAGTCACACTGAGAGTTATGACTCCAAGAAAGAGGCTCATCGTTTCCCCGGTGACGATATACGCCCGTCTAAATGGGACTTAATGTATTGATTTAGAATTTATCATTCCAGTTTGTTTTGCTATTTAAATATTTTAGTACTCAACACTAAACAACACTTCAGCTGCCTCACTGCCGAGACATCGACGAGACGACATGAAGCATCAGCAGGAAGACTCGTCTGAAACTCGTCCAGTGGAACTCCAGTATCTGACCCACTAATGTGGAAAAAACAA
>NW_019484090.1:0-649 GCF_002814215.2 Seriola lalandi dorsalis | reverse complement strand
AAAAAATGAACTGTACAGTTTCTCTCCAGTTTGAAAACTGAAATTATAACAATGACAATTATAAAAACATATAATCTCTTATGGGAATTCCATCAGTCCAACCTGCAGCAGAGGCGCGCGGCCACTTGGGGGCGCTGCTGTCCAAGGCCAGTGGCTTTAGCATCACAGGCGTTTTCATAGAATAATTGAGTTCAGATTAGAAAATGATGAAAAGTCTCCGGGAGCAGTTTGAGTTCCCGCTCTCACCTCCACGTCCATAAATCCCATCAGTCTGAGGAGCGAGATGAAGGCGGCCGCACGTCGAGTCTTAACGTCTCCGCCTGAACTGTAAATAACAACAGTGATTGAAGGAACTTCTTCTCTCCTGGGTCACAGAGGCAGCAACAGATCTTTAAATCAAAGCTCGTGAAGGAAAAGAAAAGTCACTTCTCCATCTCTCAAAACAAACAACAACAACAACAACAACAACAACAACAACAGTTATCATCCAGAAATATGACAGAAGCTTCCACTGATTGTCTGGATGGATTATTTGGATAATAGCGGCCATTTTTTCCCGCTCCTTCATCTTCATTTATTGTCCATTCACATTCTATGTAATCTCACCCTTTGTCTCGCTCTCTCTCTCCTGTGCATGTGCGTGTGTGTG
>NW_019484089.1:0-649 GCF_002814215.2 Seriola lalandi dorsalis | reverse complement strand
TAGCTCTGTACTGTTCCCATTGTGTGACTGTAATGTGTGTGCATGTACAGCTGAACTTGTTTCTACTTTATTGTACTCACTCAACCTCAGAGCTCTGTAGTCTACACACAGTAAGTGCTCAGTTTTTCAAATGTTCTTCTGTCCTGGGGTCATTTCACTGTAGTAGATACTCTAGTAGATAGTAGTAATTTAAGTGACCATGTTGTTGACAAAAACAGCAATGAAGGACGAGCAGGATGTCGCTGAAAAAGTGCCATTGTAAGGGTTACTAAACTAAATACATGTGTGCGTAACATGCAAAAGTCTGGTCCATCACCAGGAACCTGCACCTGGCCTGTAAGGATCCATTCAAATGGTTGTAACTCATTGGTTGTTACCAGATAAACAGCGATGGCGGCTCCCAGTAACCATCCGCAGTACACATCCACAGGGTGGTTCCTGAACTGGATGATCCTGGTCAGCCCGGCCAGGATGGCCAACATGACGAAGGAGAAGACCAGGAGAGGCTTCAGCAGCTTGGCCGAGTCCGTCAGCACCGTGTTGAAGTACATCTGAAACACACAGAGTCACGTGGACCGGCCGTTCTCTTTTAATGCTGGTTGAAGCTACAGAAAGTCTCACTCTACACACGAGTGTACACGTTCACCAC
>NW_019484088.1:0-649 GCF_002814215.2 Seriola lalandi dorsalis | reverse complement strand
TGGTGCTTCTTCTTTTGTTTTAATTTTAATTCAACACATCCTCCATGTTATTGTCTTGATTAATTCAGGGCAAGTTCCACAGGCTGAAACGCTTTGAATTTGAAATATCTGCAGGAAATGTTGGGTTGCTGGATGTTCATCTCCCAAGCTCTTATTAACCATAATATATGTTGTATTTAAAGCAAAGTATTTCAGTCCAGTAACATCTAATAAAGCTGAAAAAATACACTTCTGACAGTTCAATCCACACACACACACACACACACACACACACACACGCATGCACACACAGGTTTTGTTTTCCCACTCGTCTCTGCATCTGTGGAACAGCTTGTGCTCTAATTATCATGTTTTCTGGGAAAATATACAGGATCTCAATGCATGAAGTTCAACTGTGAGGCCTTTGTGTGGATGTCAGAGTGTGTGTGAGAGAGCACAACATCCAACACACAAAGCTACAGTGTGTTCTTTCTCTAAGGAGGGGATGAAACAAACAGGTTGCCAGGTGTTGAGGGCCAGAGCAGAAATCACTTTTCACCATCTTCCAGAACAGGAAGTGTCAAACTTTTACTTTTCTGACTGGAAGTGGATGAATCAAAGTTGTTTTGGGGCTAAAACAGACACTGGTGTGAGTGTGTGTGTGTGTGTG
>NW_019484087.1:0-649 GCF_002814215.2 Seriola lalandi dorsalis | reverse complement strand
GTATGAAAATCTATAGGGATGTGTACTGTATTTAGATCTACAAAAAAACTCTTGGAAGCATTACCTAAACCCAACTGGAAGTCAACCATTTTGAATTTAGGATGCAGTTTTGGTGAATTTTTTATTTTTGTTTTTCCATTTCCAGGTGCTGTACTTTAACAAACTCCTCCTCGAGTTTTAACCATAACCCTTGCAATGCTAAATTGCAAAGTGTGATGATTTTTCTTTGTCTCTGCCAGGAAACGTTTCTTAGACTTTAGTTAAAAAACACATTTTAGTTGAAAATTTAATATATAAAAACAAAATGTATGGTAATAAAAGGCGGGGTAAATTAAAAATGACAGTTTAGAGGTTTACTGGTTTGAAGCAGTTCTCTTACTTTGTATCTGGGTTCAAGGTTCATCACTGAAGAGTGGATGATCATCTTCGGACAGGTCTCTCTTCACAGACAGACGGCTGGATCCTGGAGACGCTGCTCTGTCCTCCTCTTCTTCCATACACCCACTCATCTGCTAAACTTCAGTCAGTCTGATGACTGTGAGCTCACAAACATAAGAATCGGGATCAACAAGTCTGTTCACCCAAAAGTACCAAGGAAACACCACACACACACACACACACACACACACACACACACACACACACACAC
>NW_019484086.1:0-649 GCF_002814215.2 Seriola lalandi dorsalis | reverse complement strand
GACAGTGTGTTACTGAAAATATATTACACCTCTACCGTAATCCGCTGTTAGTCTTTTACAGTCTCTCAAGAGTTTGGAGATTACTTTTTGTACTATTTCCTCACTCACTCAATCCAAACTGGTCTAATGATTCATAACTTTCTTTAACCACAGACTCTCAGCAGACTTGTCCGTCCAGAGTACAATTAATACAGATTTTAAAACCTGCCAGTCGGAGGTATTTCCCTTTAGGAAGGAGCAGAAACACCAGCTGGCACGCTGACTGCTGATTATTAATTAAAGCTGTCAAACTTAAGAGCCTTGTTCATACTTTATGTCTATCACTCCATTATGCACACATTTGTCAGAGGAATGGCGGTTTAGGTAGGACATTCAATGACAATGAATGGCGTCTGGAAACCGTTAATTAAATAAATTGGCACCTCGAATTACGGATGAGATACCTGGAATTTAATATCTTCTATGTGTTTGTCTGAATTTCTTCAACTACAGGGGATGTTCTGAGCCAATGTACAAGATAGATTTTAATTCATCCATTTCAGCTATTTAAAACCCCGTCCTGACTATCAAGCCAAACTATCCCTCGACAGCACCTCTAGACAGTTTAGCATCTCTCCACAGACACTTAAAAAAACACAATTGGAAACTG
>NW_019484085.1:0-649 GCF_002814215.2 Seriola lalandi dorsalis | reverse complement strand
GGGGGTCTGGTTTTGCCTCTCTGACCTGCAGACCTGAAACTTTTCTTCCATATCTCTTCTTGACTTCCACAGTTCCTCTTCACTGACGTTATTTAATGACATTCATGTTCAGTTCCTCCGTCAGAGCAGTCTGTCGTTACCGAGTGTGAACGCAAATCAGCTGATCATTCAGTTATTGACCTGCCTTACAAGTTATTATAAAACGTTTTTATACTTGATTTAACTTTCAAATAAAATCATCTTTATTGCAAAGGAAGGTCTTTGAATTATTCTTTAGGAATCAATATATATGAAAAAAGAAGAAGCCATTTTAGGTGCATTAAATAGTTTCACTTTTGTTACTTAAAATGCATTTTGCTGCTATTACTTCTGTACTTTTACTTTAGTCTTTTTTACAGTTGTGGTATTGCTATTGTGTATTTGTGATGTTTTCAGCACATTTTTTGGAGTTTTCACTTCAAAATTCTGTTTGAGAAAGAAAGAAAGAAAGAAAGAAAGAAAGAAAGATCCCTCACACCCAGAGTTCGGTATGTGTCACTGTACCGCCCCCTGCAGGCTTTCTGTTGTTAAAGCTTTTTCAGTGTTTGTTCTTTCTCTATCACTGTAATACTGAATAATATTAAATAATGTATAATAATATATAAAAATA
>NW_019484084.1:0-773 GCF_002814215.2 Seriola lalandi dorsalis | reverse complement strand
ACCTTTCAGAGGACAGCCATTACTCACTAACAATTAAGTCTGAAGATCATGTTGTTATTTTTTTTCTTTAACGTCTTTGGATGAAAATTCAGTTGATTGATTGTCCATTCTACTACCCGTAGTCCAAACTATTACTTACGGTATTGTGACTAATGAGAGAAATATCATTGTTGTGTGTATCTCACTTCTGGAAATGTGCTTGATTAATACTGGCATATACGCTGACTTGTAAAAGCAAAGGGTAGCTTTGGGTGGGTGAGGGGTGATACTTACTGAGAGCTGCACACAAGGGAAAGTATAGCCCATGGAGAGCTGTGTGCCCTACGGTAAAGACATACAGTAGTGTAGCTACAACTACATCTGCATTCTCACTCATCTCACAATTCATCTGCACCTTGCATGGGAATTACACTTGAAATAAAGATATCTTATTTGACCACAGCTATGTTGCCATTTCAAGTAGTGGAGACAAGAAGAGCAAAGGTGTGAGCTTTAGTTCTTTGTTAATTATTACTGTAAGTATACTGTATGTGCTGAATGTTGTGTTTGGTTTGTGAGTGTTAAAAGTGCCATATCGTCACCTTCCTAAAATAATGGCCTAAGTCATGTTTTGACAAAAATGTTTTTTTTGCCTAAATCACCCCCTCATGATGCTGGCCACCTCTGGTAAAATCGCCTGAATCCTCAGTTGAGGGGAACATGCAATTCTACCCCCGGTTGTATAATGGCCTATGTCAAAAGTGTGACTCTTTTGTTGAGTTTTTTGTGTTTCC
>NW_019484083.1:0-708 GCF_002814215.2 Seriola lalandi dorsalis | reverse complement strand
AGGGAAGAAAAAATCCATTGATGGAATAACCTGGTCATTCAGTATATTCAGGTAGTCAGCTGACCTCATTCTTTGAGCACATACTGTTGCTGAACCTAGACCTGACCAACTGCAGCAACCCCAGATCATAGCACTGCCCCCACAGGCTTGTACAGTAGGCACTAGGCATGATGGGTGCATCACTTCATCTGCCTCTCTTCTTACCCTGATGCGCCCATCACTCTGGAACAGGGTAAATCTGGACTCATCAGACCACATGACCTTCTCCATTGCTCCAGAGTCCAATCTTTATGCTCCCTAGCAAATTGAAGCCTTTTTTATCGGTTAGCCTCACTGATCAGTGGTTTTCTTAACAAAGGTTTTTTGTGGGAAAAAAAAAATCAATCACAAGTGATTATTCCAAATTATTCCAAATTAATTTAATTTGATTTTATGTTTATTAAAACGTGTTGGGATGAGATTGTGAAAAATGTTGTCCTCTTCCTTTGCTCTCAGATACGCGTGGACAATCGCTCAGTGCCGAACCTGTGGGTCTCACATGGGTTGGAAGTTCACTGCCACCAAGAAGGACTTGTCTCCACCTCGTTTCTGGGGTCTGACCCGTTCAGCGATGCTCCCCCGCATTCCCCAGGGTGAGGGGGAGGAGGGGAGGGAGGGCTCTCGCCTCTTCTGCCTGTGATGTCCAACCATCAACCCGCGAACCCCCCC
>NW_019484082.1:0-650 GCF_002814215.2 Seriola lalandi dorsalis | reverse complement strand
TGTCATTGATGACAAATGCTGGATCACCAAGTGGTTCAAATGGACAATTGCGCCTGTGACCATCGGGGCGCCTGATGGCACGTCCAGCTAATTTGTTTTGGTCAGGCTGTAATGCTTCACTATCAGCACAAGACAAACTGAAATGATAAAGACATCAAGGCAGCACATAATCTCAAGGCCCCGTGTTGTAGAGGGGCCCAAGTTAAAATCTAGTTTTAGGGCCTTTATTATCTCAGTTGTTACTGTGAGCAAATAAATGTTTTCTTATTCAAATTATGAAAACTAATTAATTACAAACTATTACACACACAATGCACAGAGAGTGGGTGAAATGCAGTATTGGAAAGTAACACATTTACTCCTGTAGTGTATTTTATTTTGTTCTTATTATTTCAAAATATATTTTTTACTTCACAACATTTATTTGACGGCAGTTACTTTGCAGATCAAATTTCTACAAATGAAACATGCTCTGTTTATGAAACTTGTCTAACAGCATTTTCAAATTCCTACAATAATAAAATGTTTCTCACGTTTATCATCAGTGATAATAATAATGATAATAATACTTCTATACTCTACATATCAAAACATCTTCCTTGAGCATTCTGCTGCATGAATACTTTTACTTTTAATTGCATTTTCATATT
>NW_019484081.1:0-650 GCF_002814215.2 Seriola lalandi dorsalis | reverse complement strand
GGCAGCTGATAGACGAGCAGACCGACCACATTTTGTTGTCGTCTTTAAATTTTAGAGAAAAGAAAATCACAAATGTCTTTTCACGATCCTCTCTGGCTGATAAATAAGTTAGTGAAGTTATTGCTTGCTTTGGACATACAGTATATCTCTACTATATTCTGAACAGAGGAAGTTCATACATGCTAATATCAACACCTAGAATTAGGGGGCTGCTAACCGCTTAACTTTAATTTCATACATGCTACTTTTTTTTCTAATGTGGATTTTTATGCTAATGTTTCCTTTTTTTATGCTAGTGTTACTTGTATGAGGGAGGGCATCTGTGCTATTAACCTGTGCTGTCTATTGATGGTGTTGAACACTCTCATAGTTCATCTCTCACTATCTGAACAGCTGACTTCCCAGGGAGCAAAATTATTCTGGTGAATACTTGGGCCGCAACCTCGGCCCAAGCCTGGCCCACATACAGCATGACTCTCAGATGCTGCTTCCACATTTGGACCGATCCTGGTGCGGTGACAGCCAGAATCAGCCCAGATGTGGAAGCGCTGTATATGGGCCAGACTCGGGCCGAGGACGCAGTCACATGTTGGGCTTGAAATTTAATTTTGCGACGTGGGTTCATGTCGTCTCAGTTAGCGTTATCACTA
>NW_019484080.1:0-650 GCF_002814215.2 Seriola lalandi dorsalis | reverse complement strand
CATTCTTTATAGTTAGATAAGAGGATTGATACTATCTTTACACTAAATATAATTAGATAGAGCCAAGACTTAGCTTAGCATTAAGACTGGAAACGAGGCAAACAGCAGGCTCTGTCTGAGGGTAAAAATATCCACCTACCAGTTCACTATTTAACACATTCTACCTTGTTTGACTGAACCAGTCTTTATACTAATAAGCATATTTCCCAATATGTCAAACTATGCCTTTAAGGAATTATTTTCGATGTTCGCTTAAGAAAGAGTATACATTTATTTAAATTTCAACAATTTAATGGAAGCCTATGTATCTATATATTTGTTTATTTTTCAATTCAGTTACTAGGCGGTTCAGATACACTAATGTCCTCTCGGAACATTTTTAGTATTAAACCCTGTCTGACTTGTATTTCCTGTTTGTGACTGTACATGGGCGACTAGATTCCCCACTGGTGATTAATAAAGTAATTATTCATTATAAAAGTTGTCTCTTTATCTACATGAAAGACCTACTGTAATCTTGGGGAAGTGAAAACCGCCAAAAATTACCTCAACTTTTACCTCTCACCATGGGTCAAAAACAGATTCTCGTGGGCGCATTCATAAAAATAGTAGAACTGACATACTTTCACACACATTCACACACACACACA
>NW_019484079.1:0-650 GCF_002814215.2 Seriola lalandi dorsalis | reverse complement strand
TCTCACACACACACACACACACACACACACACACACACACACACACACACACACACACACATACACACACACAGCCTCTCTTCTTGATGAAGATTCATTTGGAATTTTTTCCACATTCACATTATTTGATCAATCAATCAAAAGAAAATAAATCGGCAACTGTTTTACTTATAATACATTTTTTTCAAACATCATTCAAATGCATATATAAATATTTTCTGGTTCCAGCTTCTCAAATATGAGCAGCTGCTGCTTGGTTTGATCATATTTGATAGTAAAATAAATATTTATTTGTTTTGGACTGCTGGTCAAATAACACAAATAATTTAAGGACATCACTTTGAGCTCTGGGTAGTTATGATGAAAGGTTTTTACTACTTCATATACTGAACGATTAATAAATAAAATGGTCTGTAGATTATGCAATAATGAAATAATCATTAGTTGCAGCCCTAATAAAGTTAATAAATAAATGAAAAAGTTTTTTTTTGTATATGTATTACTGGAAAATAACAGTGTCTTGCAATCCCATGTGGGATGGGCCAGACGTGTAGCAGGACACAGAAATAAAAACCTGAACTAAACTACACAGTATATTTTACAGGTTTAAATTTTTTGTATCCAAGGTTTTCAGTTTTCTTGTGGGATTG
>NW_019484078.1:0-650 GCF_002814215.2 Seriola lalandi dorsalis | reverse complement strand
GGGGAAAAACAAATGTGTGTTTCAGTGCAAACAAGAGGATAAAAATTCAACATACCAGCAGAGAAAATCCTGCTGATGTCGCCACAAACGGCGCCTCCTCCTGGCGGAGCAGCGGCGTGTTAGCGAGCGCTCTGAGCTAGTTATCATTGTGTACGAGAAGGTTAAGACCCGTCAACGTCACTACCTGAAAGACCAGTACTCCCGAGTGCGTGACGGCCAGGTTGATCCTCATCCCCTCTCCGTCGTGGGCCGGGTGAGGCCTGATCCCGTACATGTCCAGCTTCCTCGCCACCTCCAGCAGGTGGATGTCCGAGTCTGCCGGAGACACGCCTCTACAGAGAGACAAATGCAGGCTGTTACACATCCCTAATATGACGTTATATTCATGCCGCAAACTTTTCCTAGAGGCAGCACTTCCCTTCATCGCGTTGGGGTCGGACCGCCCGCCCACTTCCTGCGTTTACCTGTGTTTCTTGTGGAACTTGATGATCTTGTGGTCGAGATATTCCTGGTTGGGGACGTACTGCTTCATCTCTAAATGGTGACAGTCCAGCTCCTCGTCGTAGTCCCCTAACTCTGCTGTAACACACACACACACACACACACACACACACACACACACACACACACACACACACACACACACACAC
>NW_019484077.1:0-650 GCF_002814215.2 Seriola lalandi dorsalis | reverse complement strand
GCAGAATAGAAAATACACATAAAAACTATTTTGGCCATCTGTAATTTTCTTGTTGAAAGAAATGATGTAATTTGGCGGCATTTAAAGGGGAAATAGAAACAACTGAGGTTATAATTTAACAATAAAATATAGGAAAATTTGGGAGATCCCCTTAAACATAAGTACCTATTTTCATTGGTTATTTTATGCAACACAGTTGACAAATTTTCTTTATGTGACATTCAGTTTACCTGGTGTAAAGTGACTAAAAGACTATTATTACTTATACTTAGTCAAGGAGAATAAGTTAAGTAGAAACTCCTGTGGGAATGATGTGAATGAAATGTTTCTGTGTGTGAGTGTAAGAAGAGTCGGAGAGCAGGTGGATGTGAGGGTTTCCTTTACGTTTCCAGCGACTGAGCAGTTTGACCTCGAGGCTCTTCCCCTCCAATGATGTTAAAAACCGATGTTGGGTACGTTCGCTGACGTCGGTGGGATTAGCGGGAGCAGCTCCAGTGTCAATACGAATTGACTCTGACATCCTGTAAGGTCGTTGCTGCTGTCTGGAGATGGGAGAAGTGGTTCATGCAAAAGGTCTCAGCGCAGGGCGGGAGGCTCTCCGGGGCACAGTGGTGGAAAAAGAAAAAAAAAAAAAGCTACAGACATACATA
>NW_019484076.1:0-650 GCF_002814215.2 Seriola lalandi dorsalis | reverse complement strand
CCCCCCCCCCCCCCCCCGTCTAATCACAGTTTCCTGGCGGAGGAAATGCCTGTTCCTTAAAACCGAAAGTAACAGAGAGGAAACTCCTCTCTGTGCTGCTGAAACACATTCACCCCGGGGTGACAATGATCAAACACATTCACCCCGGGGTGACAATGATCAAACACATTCACCCCGGGGTGACAATGATCCCAGGCTGCTCTGTGAAAACGAGCCACTACAGAAGCTGCTGCACCGTCCAGAATAACGTCGTCACACATGTTGAGCAGAGTGACTGATATTTAACTTACCGATCTGGGAGAAGAAATCTATTATTTTCTTGCGGGTTGAAGTAATTTTCTAATGCAAAAGGTCCGTTTCCAAACAAGCCCGGTCCTCCCCCCTTTAATCATAGAACTTTAAAAACGTTCACCATCATATCCACAAGTACAAAGAGAAAAGCGATTAAACCATAAAAAGTAATGCTTGCAAAAACTTTTCCTATGACTCCACGAGACAACAGCGGCCACGAGAGGGCAGGAAGTTACAAGATCAATGTAAACAGACAACAACTGCATTTGGAAGAACTTGTGACCATCAAGTCCAGATTCTTTTGACCATAATTTGAGCCCATACAGATATGAGGTGTAGTCATGCCAATAACTTACCAT
>NW_019484075.1:0-650 GCF_002814215.2 Seriola lalandi dorsalis | reverse complement strand
GTGTGTGTGTGTGTGTGTGTGTGTGTGTGTGTGTGTGTGTGAATGAAATGAACTGATGTAATTATTTCGGGAACCACAGAGCTGAGACTCCAAACATGCAGCAGGTGAAGTGGCATGTTGTATATAACACGTCGCTTCACCTGCTGCAGCGTGTTGTATATAATCAGAACCAGTCCAGAGAACAACACACAAACACACCACAGTCTTTAAACGCATCGTTAGTGACTTCACACAATCAGCAGGTCGAGCGCTCCACAGCTCAACATCCATCACCACAAGTCTTCTACTAGTGACCAGTACTAGTGTCGTCTACTAGTGACCAGTACTAGTGTTAAAACAACTAGATCTACCAGTCCTTACCGCTGACAACACACTTCCTGAGCTACTGCTACTTCTATTACCACTAGTACTATTTCTATTATCACTTCTGCTACTAGCAATGATACCATTACTAATACTACTACTACACTAGGAACAGTAGTAGTATTACCACTATCATTCTTCGAATACTGCCACCATGTTTGGTTTCTGTTGTATTTAGTACATTTATTTTTTAAATGCTTTGTTTATTGTATAGAATAACACAGCATCGTCTGTGTATGTGTTTATGTCTGTGTATAAGTGTGTAGTTTTAATATAAACTACATTAT
>NW_019484074.1:0-650 GCF_002814215.2 Seriola lalandi dorsalis | reverse complement strand
TTGAGCCAGCTCCAGCTGCACACGTACCAGCTTACCTTCCTCCACCTGGACACACACACACACACACACACACACACCTCATCACCATCATCATCCTCATCATGTATAATGAGATTATTCTACAGCCACAGAGCGCTCTGCACCTCCAGTGAAGCTTCAGCCTCCTCCAGGGCCAGCTGCAGCTCCTCCTTCTCCACCTCCAGTTTCTTCCTGGCCTTCTGCAGCTCGTGGACGCTGCGGCCTCCTTCGCCCAGCTGGTCGACCAACTCCTTGATCTCCTCTGTGAGGAGGAGAGGAGGTGCATACGTTATTATACGCTTTCCACGTCGCTTCCCCGCCGTGATCTGTTGAACCGCGGCCGCTGGAAGTCACCTGAGAGGGTTTTGTTCTCCTTGCGGACGGTCTCCACGTGATCCTGGCTCTCCTCGTAGGCCGTCTTCAGCTTGTAGAGCTCCGTCATGTAGGAGCGACTCTCCCTCTGGCTGTTGTCCAGCTCCAGTTGCAGCTCCTCGTTCTTCTGGCTCCACTCGGCCGCCAGCTTGTCGAACACGCGCTGCTTCTTATCCAGAGCCGCCGCCGCCGCGTTGGACTGGTCACACGAACGCAGACGAAAGCATCTTCTCACTCACAGACCTTTTACATCAGTGTGC
>NW_019484073.1:0-650 GCF_002814215.2 Seriola lalandi dorsalis | reverse complement strand
AGGCAGAAATCATGACAGCAAAACAAGGGACGAGGAACAGAGAGAGGGAGAAATTGAGTCTTTGCAGGAAACTAAAAAACTCTGAGAGCATCACATCCCCTACTGCTGCACGGTAACTCATGCACTCACACACACACACACACACACACACACACACACACACACACATATGGAGAAAGGTGTAAACACTCTAATTTCTTTCTTTCTTCTCTAGTAATTTTTGGGGAATTTTTGCCTTTATTCAGACATTAGCGTAAGAGAGTAAGTCAGGGATGGCACACATCAAAGGGCCACGAGTCGGATTCAAACCCATGTTTACTGCAGGTGGGACTAAGCCCATGTGGTACGCACTCCACCAGGTGAGCCCAAGAGGCGCCCCCACAAACGCCCGAATTTCTGTCTCTCTTTCACTGTCTTATCTTTGTTCTCTCCTCTGTCTGTAATCATAATAAGATTATTGTTATCATTATCACTATTACTGGTAAATCAAGTTTACAGCACCAACAGTAACAATGGGAGACATTTTGTCAGACTACTAAGTACAAAACAAAACAAAACACACAAAAATAAAACAAGACATAAAAGAATGAAATAAACCAACAAGTCATCCAGACTGTCTTGTCATTGTCTTCAAAACAACCCAGATTAGC
>NW_019484071.1:0-650 GCF_002814215.2 Seriola lalandi dorsalis | reverse complement strand
TGTCAGTAGGCTCAGCATTAGGATTGTCACAATACCCAGGAAAATACTCGATACCACGGGGAGAAAAAATGACCCTAACCCTAATCCTTTTTTTAAATAAAGATTAGAACAATACAAACAATAACATCCATGACAACACTATTTTTAGGTTGTCTGAGACCTTACTGTAAGGTGTATATGAAATGCAAATGTATTCACCTACAGCCCTGTGCTTCTGGTGACTTGGCACCAACACTGTCTATTAACGTTAGAGATGGGCAGGACTGATAATATTTGCTGCCTAGCTCCCACATTAACTTTGGTCGTTTTATTATTAGCCATAGCCGCTAGCCACTAGCTTAATGATAACTTAACAGATGGCTAATGTGGCTATCGGCTAATTGCTAATAGTTAAACGGCTAACGTTAACGGCCAGGTAAAAATAATAATGCAAAATAATTCCAGATGTCACTTTTGCTTTTTTCAATTTCAACTGAAACAGCAGCAGCACTTGCCATGTCAATTTAGTTTTATGCCGTCAACACCAGCTCAGTGTTGAGAACGTCAACTAGCGTTCATGTGTTCAGCTGCTACTGAGGGGAGGGGCTGTGTGCCTGTCTGTCTGCAGTGGTGCTGTATGAAGTTGTGTCAACAGGAGGAAGCGAAGACGA
>NW_019484070.1:0-650 GCF_002814215.2 Seriola lalandi dorsalis | reverse complement strand
AATCATACTGTATGAAACCAACTATGTTTGGTTCTTGGCCGCAGGCAGGCCTCTGAGGGGGTGTGAGGAGGAATTTATGGGAACTTGCTGCAAATTAATTGCAACTACCAATGCTGTAGAGCCAGTATTTGTTTATGCCTGGAGCCTTTTGAGGGGAAAAACAAGTGAAACCATTAATTTTCTATTTTTAGGAAAGAGAGGAAAGTTGTTTTGACAATGTGCTGTCATCCATTCGGAGTTAAAACATGTAAGTGAGAAACATTTTTTAGAAAATGCAGGAAATGCTCATGTCCCTGGAGAGAGCAGCGTTTGGTTCAGTAACATGTGATCAGCTCATGAGATTGACACTGAACTAATCAATATTTCAAAGTAATTAAACCATGGCAACTCTGAGCTTTCACCATTGGATCATTTCACCAGCAAATTGAAGTGCACAGAACACATTGTGTACTGTTGTTTGCATGTAAAAGCTTTGTGTTCATACTAAAGTTAATCAACACCCTTAATAATCAATTATATATACAAATTTATCTAAATACTGTATATGGGCTGTTGTGGCTGGTCTGTGTATGACTCGGTCCTACACTTAATGAGTTCAGTATGTGTATTTCAATGGCTGTTATGTTATGAGCGTATTTGCACTGATTGGA
>NW_019484069.1:0-650 GCF_002814215.2 Seriola lalandi dorsalis | reverse complement strand
GATTACCTATTGATCCGATTATGATCTGATTACCTATTGATCCGATTATGATCTGATTACCTATTGATCCGATTATTTTCTCGATCTGCATCAAAATGTACAAACTCATCGATCTCAGCAGCATCAATATGATTCAAACATTATTTAATGATGAACGTGTTGATAAAAACTGGATCCACATCAACGTTGAACTGGTTCCTCCCTGGACCAGGACCGGTCTCTGGACCAGGACCGGTTTAGACCAGTTCAGGACTCTGACTGTGAACCTGCTGACTGACAGACATGAGAAAACACACGCTCCTTGGTCTGACTGGCTCTGAACTTTTCCCGCCTCCTCCTCTGGTTCTCAGTGATCATATCTCTGTAAAGTTTCCCATAATGCTTCAGTGTAATGACTAATGACTGACAGAGTGACCCGACCTCACTGTGTGAATTTACTGGAGAAAACAATAAAATCTTATTGTGAAGGTCAACAACAGCAAAAAAACTGTAGTAAAAGTTATAGTCATTTCAAAGTAAAAGTCTAGAGAAAAGCTGAGTTTTACTTTGAAAATGTCAGTGTTTGGTCAGTTTTGAAAATAAAAGTGAATTCATCAAACTGATCCTCTCTTCATGTTGATATTAATAATAACAATAATAATAATAATAAT
>NW_019484068.1:0-650 GCF_002814215.2 Seriola lalandi dorsalis | reverse complement strand
TGTTATATTCATATGAAAAAAAAAATCAGTTTTGCTGCCATTGCTGGCCACTATAACACAAACCTGCGTCGCCTGTCAGTATTGTTCATAACAGCGTTTACTTTGCTCAGTGTCTTTACTGGGAAAACATCCCTGATACCCAGGAACTGACGATTCGTGTGAAATAAACCTGGATGTCAGGGGGTCCCTGGTGGCTGAGGGGGAGAAGGTGCTGAACATGAACACATTATTATTATAATTTGTTATAACAAATTATTTAACTGTATTGTTATTACTGATGGATAATGTCCATAGTGTTGCTAATTCTAACTATATACTGCTGGGTTGCTTAATCTGTATCAGTCCATCATACCTCATAAAATTAACTAATCATTTCTATCTAAACTCATAATAAGCAAAGTAACTAGTAACTAAAGCTGTCAAATAAATGGAGGTAAATGTACAGTATTTCCCTGTGAAATGCAGCAGAGTAGAAGTACAAGATGCATCAAGATTTCTGCTTTTTACCACAAAAAATGAAATAAAATAAAATATCCCCTGATGTCCACAGTTCCAGAGTTTAGCACTTGTGAGCTAACACTGTCATGAATAAACAGAAACTCAGACTCCTCCCAGACTCAATGATAGATTTTTCACTTATTGTTTTGTTT
>NW_019484067.1:0-650 GCF_002814215.2 Seriola lalandi dorsalis | reverse complement strand
ACTATCCATCAGGAATACAGAAGAGGAGAACCAGCTGGAAATAATGATAGTATGAAGACATTATTTCGGTTGAATAATTTAGTGCTGTAGAAAATGTACATTAGACTGAATCCACCATGGGAGCTGTTGGCTGCAGGTAATTCTCTCAATGTTTTTCTTTCACCCCACCTTCATTAGCGTCGGGCCTTTATTGGGCCGTTATTTGAATTCTGGCTTTAATGTGAGAATTTACGGCGGTGCTGCCGGTGCCTTCACACTGCCCCATTGATCTACAGGTTGTGGTAATGCGCCAAAACCTGCAGCCGTCTGCCAGCGAGACGGCCAGCAATTAAACCTGGATGTAAAGAATGCAGGTTTCAAACCTTTAACGTCGTCGGTTTGGTGCCAAATAAAGCCCCAACAGGAGCCGCTGCTGCGTGTCAAGCAGCAGATATGATTAATTTGTTTAAATATAAATTGTTTAATATTAATAATCTGCGATCGGACTGAAGATAAACATCAGCACAGTTACATAAACACTTTATTATTACAGCTGAACTACTTCCTGTATCATGTCTTCCTGTTGCTCTCCATCACCCTCACTGCCTCTCATGTCTTCACACACGCACGCACGCACGCACGCACGCACGCACGCACGCACGCACGCACGC
>NW_019484066.1:0-650 GCF_002814215.2 Seriola lalandi dorsalis | reverse complement strand
GTGTGTGTGTGTGTGTGTGTGTGTGTGTGTGTGTGTGCGGGTGTGTGTGTGTGTGTGTGTCAGTGTTCCCCACTAAGCTCATCCTTGGTTGAATGCATCTTATTAGGAGTAGTGTCTTTGTTTGTTGTGGATTTCCAACAGAGTAAACAGACCATGCTTCTCAGTGTGTGTGGGTGTGTTGTGTGTTTGTTGTTTGTTGTGTGTTTGTGTACGTGATTCCAACTCCGGCCCGTTTTATCACACTTCTCAGCTGCATCTCTCAGCCATTGTTCAGAAGTGTAGAAATCCACTGCGCCCCAAGGGAACGAGAACAAAAGGTTTTTTGTCTTAATTCTCGACAGACGATATTTTGCGAGCCGCCCTCCGTCTGAAGGGATGTGTCGGTTGAAGCTGCTTCGTCCTCCACTGTTGGCTGGTCTCTCAAATTGGAGTGCAACTGGCTGGATATGATTTGATCAGCAGATCTCTGAGATCAAGTTCATTACAAGAGATGGAGCAGCAGCGCAGCCGGCCACAGATCAACCTTAAAGATAAGACAAGCTTCTTTCCCTCTGGCACTGCTTCTCCTCTCTTTATCTGCTCCTTGTCTCCTCTCCTCTTTTCTCCTTATCTGCTCCTTCCTCCTCTCCTCTCCTCTCCTCTCCTCTCCT